>NC_135717.1:85297588-85429643 GCF_964656455.1 Halichoerus grypus | reverse complement strand
CACATATGAACTAAGGAAAGTGTTAAAAAACAAAATTCAGATGAGTAAATTTGTAGATCTAATTGGCTTTATTTGATGATTTATGAATCAGGCAGCATCCCATCCCATCTTAGCAAATAGGAAGGTGTTCCAAGGAGCTATACAAAGTAGAAAGCTTTTATAGGCAGAAGGAGGCAGAAAAAGAAAGTTTCTTGCACAGAGCGTTTACTTTAGGCAAGGTCACCTTCCTTTGAGAGAAGGTAGGGGGCCTATCAGGCAGATTACCTCACTAGTGCTAACCAGGTAGTTCCAGATTGACTGGTGAAAGGTCATATTCCTAGGAGAAGCTGAAACTGCAATTAGGTTAGGTATTCAGTCTATGGTGATGTGGGCTTAGCACAAGTGACTCCATTTGAGACTTGTCTCTCTCTCTCTTTTTTTAAATTTTTTATTTATTTGTCAGAGAGAGAGAGCACAAGCAGGGGTAGCAGCAGGCAGAGGGAGAAGCAGGCTCCCCATTGAGTAGGAGCCCTATGTGGGATTCAATCCCAGGACCCTGGGATCATGACCTGAGCCAAAGGCAGACAACCGACTGAGCCACCCAGGCATCCGGGGCTTGTCTCTTTTTTTACAAAGTAAACTTCTTCTCTGGTGATGAAGTTGGATGATATAAGGTCAGAGGCTTACAATAGCCATCATTTTAATTTCATGCAGTCCAAGTGCATGAGATAAGACAAAGAAAGTGACATTCAGAGAAGTAAGACATATATAAGTAGGGATATGGAGAGATAGATACAGAGTTAGAGGGAGTCCTAATGGCATTTAAGTCCTTAGCTTCAGGTAGTCTTTCCCAGTAGACTCTATGTGCTATTTGATGGCATATTACTGTTGCCCAGTGAACTAGGTAGACTCCAGGCCCTGGGGCCATGACCCCACCCATCTCAAAGATGTCCAGGAAGGTTCTTGGTCATGTCACAAGAAAGAATTCAAGGACAGACACAGCACTAATAAGCAACAAAAGTAGTAAAATTTATTAAAGCCAAAGTACACTCGAGATGTGAGAACAAGTGAGTTCAAGAGAGAGAGAGAAAGCTGAGCACCCCAGTGTTTGGGTTTCTATCTTTTATTGGCAGTTGTTTACAAAGGGATGGAATACTCATTACTTGGGGCAAGGATTTCTTGGAAGAAGGGTTTTACACTTTTTCTTCCTTATTTGGTCAAGGGTTTCCTGTCATGGCACCCGCCATCTTGGACCTGTCTAGTTTGATCTGGCTCCTTGTGGAGTGCTGCCAGGATAGGCCTCTAACTTTCCCTATAGGTAGCCATAGCTTCCACTATGCTGGCCTCCAGTTATCCTGTTAGAACTGAACTAACTGCTATCAACTCTAACATTACCTGTGTTTATATCCTGAGTGCTTTGGATACAAAATAAAGACAAAAAATGTGGAGTATGTCATAGTCAAAAGAACAAAGGGTAGATTTTTAAATTTAAGATGGTGGACTAAAAAAAATATATTTGCTTTTGCTGTCTCCTTAAACTCTCCTAAAGCAACAGTGTCATGGATTGAATTGTATCCCCCCAAAAGATGTTGAATTTCTAACCCCCAGTATCCATGAATGTGACTTTCGAAATAGGGTCTCTGTAGATGATCAAATTAAGATGAGGCCATTAAGGTAGGCCTTAATCCAATATGACTGGAGTCCTTCTTAAAGAGAAAAATTTAAATATAGGGACAGACATGCATAAAGGAAAAAGTATGTGAAGTCATGAGAATAATGCCATCTGCAAGCCAAAATGCAGGAGTCTACCGAAAGGTAGGAGAGAGGCATGAAGTAGTTTTTCTCACAGCCCTCAAAAGGAACCAACTGTACCTATACCCTGATTTCAGACATCCGGCCTCCAGAAATAAGAGACAATCTATTTCTGTGTTTAAACCATCCAGCTAGTGGTACTTAGTTATGGAAGTCTGTGATATTGTACTTCATAATAATAAATATATATTTGGTCTTTTAACTAGTTCCTATCAGAGCTCCTAAAAACCCTTGGAATTTCCTAAGTGAGGAAAGCAATAAAGATGTATTTTGTTGTGCTAACGAGTGACTTTTGGAATGCCCTTAGGCAACCTAAGAATGGGGGCTGGTCACCAGAGGAACCAACCAAGGGATTAAAGAATTGGAACTTTCAGTCCCACCCTACTCCCCCACTTCCGAGGAGAGGAAAGGGCTGGAAATCGAGTTCAGTCACCAATGGCCAATGACTTAATCAGTTGTGCTTATGTAATGAAGACTTCATAAAACCCCAAAAGGATGGGGTTCTCAGAGCCTCTGGGTTGGTTGAGCTCGTGGAAGTGCTGGATTGGTGGCATGCTTGGAAAATGCATGGAAGCTCTGCACCTCTTCACACATACCTTGCTCTGTGCATCAATTCCATAAGTAAAATGTTTCTCTGAGTTGTATGACCCACTGGAGCAAATTAATCACACAAGAAGGAGGTCTTCAGAACCTCCAAACTATAGAAGCTCAGGTGACAATCTGGATTTGCAATTGGCATCTGAAGTTGGGGATGAGGGGAGCAGTCTTGTAGGACTGAGCCCTTAACCTGTGGGATCTGACACCATTTCCAGGTAGCTAGAATAAAACTGTATGAAACTTGGGGACATGAGAGACTCCATTTTGAGAAAAGCTCCATTCTCCTTTCTAAAACAAATGGCTAATGAATTCTTGAACTGGACAAAAAGACTCTTGAACTGGGCCAGAAGCAGCAATTCTTTTACAAGGAATTGTTCTTAAAAGTCAACAGGACAAGAGTTATCTTGATCATAAGACTTGATTGCAGACTTTCTGAAGAGAAGATAGTTAGCTAACGCATACCAGGAATAATTTCGTTTAACGCCAACAGAATAGTCAATCAATGTGTAAACAAAAGCAGCTCAGCCGGTTAGTGCCAATTGACATTTTATTTTTCTTTTTTTATCCAGGTCATATAATTGCCACCTTTCCTCTTTCTCATAAAAACCCCTTGCTTTTATAACCGGACCAATGTGAGTTTTCTCTTCAGTGAGTCAGATACATCAGATGAGTTGTCCCACAAAGTAAACTTTATTTGCAGCAAGTAAGGAGATCACAAGGAATAATTTCCAAAGACTGTGACTCCCTCACAAGGGTGAATGGATTCCTTTTATTTAAGGTTAGGATGGATATTTAGATAAGGAAGCCTTGTCATCATATGTAGAGGCAGGCATAAGGTCACACACGTGCCTTAAGGAAACATTGTGCCTATACATACATTATATGTTATGTAAATGAGGCTGAGGTTCCTCCTTGTATGGAGATCTTATTTTTTCATTTTTATTTTATTATTATTATTTTTTAGTATTATAATGATGTAAAGGCAATTCTCAGTCATTCCAGGGGTTATTCCCTGGTCCATCTGTGCAGGCACAAGTTTAGCTCAAAAGGTCTGGGTGGTCTGAGCTATAGGAGGTCTTGTCAGGGCAGGCAACATCACCTGACGGGTGGTTTCATTTGCCTGAGTTAAAAGGTAAGCTAGAAAGAAGAGGTCAAGGAAAAATGTAAGACAAAGGTTAGTGAAAGTGAGCAGTGAAAGTCAGGTCTTGGGACCCAGCCGGTGACAATTTCATCCCTCGGTGGGATACTATTTGGGTTTCTACCTGAGTCTGTGCTCCCCAAATTGCAATTCTGAGGCCCCAAATAAAGGCTTTTGTTCTTTTTCAGCTTTGCCTCTCTTCTCAGATGACTATAGTATCAGAATTGAGTTGAATTGCAGGACACTGAGTTGGTGTCAGAGAATTGCTTGGTATGGGGGAAAAACCCACATGTGGGAATTGGTGTCAGAATCCTACAGCCTGAGGAAATAATACAGACTGCAAAAAGAAAAAGGAAGTAAAAAACTCACAAAGTCAAAAAAAAAAAAAAAAGAGAGAGAGAGAAAATAGAAAACCATTTTAGAGTCTAAAAAGAGTGGCAAGTGACAAATAACATACTTAAGAAAGGAAATCCTAAACTGACAGTAGTGGATACCTAAAGTAGCCCATTATTCATTAAAGAACTGAGAGAAAGGCTCAGGCATTTTTGCCCCCAGGCTACCTCCCTTGCCCCATACAACCATGTGATCGTCTCTCCTTACTCCCTGTACAGACAGGAGATTTACTGGGTAAACAAGGTCTATGAACTGTGGCAGAAGGGGAAAGCAGGCTCAATCCAAGATGGTGCACTGAAAACGGAGTGGGGGTGGGTGAGGGGGAGATTCAAAATTTACACACATGAATACCCCACCTTCTTCCTCCTAATCTGTGCCCAGAATTCTGGCAGCCCAGCTGGGTTTGCATGCATACAGAATTTCAAAAGGGCTTTGTAGTGCCCTGTTCTTAAATACAAGCAGACAGTAAGGAGTCAGGATTTGAGGGAAAGATCTGATATGAAGCAAACAGTGAACAACAACTTCAAGAGAATAAAAAAAAAAAGACTACTTAGGGAAATTACAACCTCAAAAAATTTATCATTAATATCCTCAGAGAAACAAGAGAAAATATTGCATCCATGAAACAAAAATAGCTACAACCAAAGAATATTCAGACCATATAGAGAGAGAGAGAGAGAGAGAGAGAGAATGAGGAAGGTAAAATTAAATAGAAGTATTAGAAGACAGTTGAAATGTTTTAGAAAGTAAAGTAACAAGGCAAAAAGATGAGGAAGGAGGCCAGGGTATGTAAATTAGAGGTCCAACTTTCAAATACTAGGAGTCTCATAGAAAGGATACAGAAAACGTGGGAGGGAGGTCAGATTTTATTTAAAGTTAGTTATGCCTTTAAAATCATAAGGGAGGGACGCCTGGGTGGCTCAGTCAGTTAAACCTCTGCCTTCAGCTCAGGTCATGATCCCAGGGTCCTGGGATGGAGCCCTGAATGTCCTCCCACCCCCTGGAGCTCCCTGCTTAACGGGGAGTCTGCTTCTCCCCCTCCCTCTGCACCTCCCCCCGCTCATGAGCACTCTCTCTCTCTCAAAAAAAAAAAAAAAAAAATCTTTAAAATCCTAAGAGAAATTATTTTCTTCCTAGAATTTTATGCTAAACTATTATTTAAGTATGAGGGTAGCACAAGAGAAAACTTGGACATGGAAGGTCTCCAGAACTGTGCTTCTTCTGTATCTGTTTTCAGAAAGAAAGCATTCCCAAAATGAGGAAGTTAACCAAGAAATGATAAGACATGGGATATAGGAAATATATAGGATTTACAGTGGATTTAACATGAGAGATAAGATAATCTATATATATAGATTAACATATAACATACATGTTTTATATACAGTATGTACATATGTATTAACCCCCACAATCCTCACAAAATAATATAATGTATATGTACTCATTTTGTCATTATTTTACAGGTGAAGAATTTGAAGCATAGAATGATTAAGTGACTATAACCAGAGCCAGAATTTTAACCCATAAGACCTGATTTCAGGCTCTTAACCATTAATAGTCATTTTCCTGCTTCCCAATACACTCATTTAATAAAAAATTATGATAGAACTATATTTAGAAGATGGGAGAGGACACAAGAAATGTTCTCATGTGCCCAGGTAGCCAAGGCAGAGATGGTGATGAAAAAGCTAAGATTTCATCTTCCGTAATGGCAAGTCAATGCATGATACTCCAAACTGGAAATAAAAATCAGGAACAGCAATATATGCATAGTATTTGGAGAAATGTAGGTTTAAAAGGATCAACTACAACTATTACAAGTAGGGAGTGGAAAATAAGTGCATGGTAAGGGGGTGTTATTTTCCTTCGTAAGCCTTGTAGAGCTATTTGACTTTTTAATCTGTATGAAAGTCTATATTTGATTAAAAGGAATAAAGCTTAAATTAAAAAAAAATAAGAGCAGCAGATTTTTCAGTTTGGAGTTTGAAGTCTAAGTAATTTGAGTATAAAACCAGTTCAGTCAACTCAGGCTTCTGCAGGTTATACCACTTCTCTGTCATTCAGCCTCCAAAGCTGATAAGTAATGAATTAAATGCTGCACTTTAGGCATTCAAATAGTTATGATTACTTACCAATTATTTGACTCCTGATGGACTTTTGTCCATTAGAGAGCAGGTTCTAAGTTTAGTGTAAGAAGGGAGTACAGCAGATGACCAATACGGGCAAGTTTGTCATATAAACTGGGACTCAAGAAAGGTCTGGACACTTTGTACACTGATAACATTTGTCAAATAAGGACCACAATAACCAAAGGGCAACAGAAACAATTAAAGAATAAGTACTGAAAAAAAAGTACCGAGAAGCTGAAATACAGAGAAGAGACATTATATTTAGTTGGCCTTATTACGTAATTTTGCTTATAACTAACCTTTTATGAAACACAGGGAAGAAGTATTGTCTTTGGGATAGTTCAGGACTATAATGGTCTCCTTGTCCTCTAGATCTCACCTCTTACTTATGCTTAATTGACATCCAAAGCATTTTATAAGTTACATGATCTCTTTTCTCTTTTCAGAACTTTACAATGGCTTTCATAGAATGTGTGATAAAGATCAAAATGCTTCAGCTCCCATGTAATGCCTTCCCTACAAAGATGCTAACCTGTCCTTCCAGATTCATTCCCATTATATCACTTTTGGTATTTTTAACATTCTCCATGATTCACATTCTCATTTTTCCTCTTTATTCACAGACAAAAAAAAAAGCTCTTACACTGTATATTTGATGTTTAAAATTTTATTATTCTGTAGGGTTCAACTCAGGTATTACCACATTCACAATACCCTTTCCAGACTTTAAATGTTATGAGGCATTCTGAGGTGGCAAATAGTGCAATTATGGGTTAACTAAGGTGAAGGTGCCAAGAGAGACACTGGCCAACATCATTCGAGACAGCATGTAAAATATCTCCCACAATTGAATTCTCAGTATATCTTGGACAATCCATAAATCACTATAATTATTTTCCCAGTCAGTCTGCCAGCTCAAGGGCAAACTTCCCATCCTGGTCTCCTTTTTGCCTTCCAGACAATCTGTTTACCCAAGGACAAGAAAACAAAACTTGCTATTTTCAGACTCTGCAATTTTTCTCCTCAGCCTCTTAAATTTGTTACATAAATCCCATTTTTGCTTTATTTCCATATTCTTATATACAAGTATACTCTTAATGTGTAAAAGAATCAGACCCTCTAATAACCGTCTTACAGACCACACTTAAAAGGCTAACTCAATAAGATTCAATACTGTAATTCCTGACAGATAAAGCGTAGCAGAATTGCCACCTCAAAATATGTTTCTTTGGCATAAGGATTATCCTAAACTGGTTATTTTTAATAACAGTAGACAGGAGAAGTTCTGAAAACTGAGTAAAAGTTTTGTAAGAGACATTTATGTTTATAAGGGAAATCTCCATTTGTAAGGGTGTCTCCTTCTCTTTCCCAAGAAGAAGAAGATGACTAAATCTCCAGAAACTCTCAACAATGGAGAAGACAGTGATTTAAATCTGCGTAACAACTATACTTTCATTTACTGTGCTTTTCCTGGTAACCTCTCATATCTCCCAAACCACCCAATCTTCTTTTGTCTTTAGCTGGAGATGGTATTCAAGGTGATGGCTTGGGCCATTTCAGGGAGTCTTTCTTGGGTCTCTCCCATGTATACAGGAGGTATACATGTTATTAAATTTTTATTTTCTCGGGGCGCCTGGGTGGCTCAGTCGTTAAGCATCTGCCTTCAGCTCAGGTCATGATCCCAGGGTCCTGGGTTTGAGCCCCGGATCGGGCTCCCTGCTCAGTGGGGGCCCTGCTTCTCCCTCTCCCACTCCCCCTGCTTGTGTTCCCTCTCTTGCTGTGTCTCTCTCTGTCAAATAAATAAAATCTTAAAAAAAAAAAATTAAATTTTTATTTTCTCTTGTTAATTTTTTTTTTTTTACTGGGGTGTCTCAGCCAAGAACCTAGAAAGGTAGAGGGAAAATTATTTGTCCTCCTCTACACAGGCCACTGCAGGGCATCCTGTACTGTTGTATTTGCCTCCAACCCACAGATAAAGCTAGTCAACATAGCCCAATCAATCATTTTTCACACCCATCCTCCCCACCACCAGGAAGGAGAATCTATATTGCTCTTCTGTAAATCAATATATGTCCATCTTTCAGGTCTCCCTCTTGGATTGGAAGCTTTGTGCTATCAGAGTCAACTCCTCCCACTATGTAGGTGTAGATACCTTCTTTCAGATAGTGATATCCCACAAGACACTACCCCCTACAGGAGTTTTAGTTTGGGTAAGTAACAAACTATGGAAAATATGGGGGTTTTTTTGTCCAGAGTAGTCACCCCAAGAAGCCCAAAGTAACCTGTAGAGGGTGGCTAGTGCAGCTTCACCACCAGACTACAGAAGATTTAATACATATTTGTGTCACTTGGGCTAAGAAAGAGGTAAGAGAGAATCTCTACTGCTTAAAATCAGAGCAAAGGGGCACCTGGATGTCTCAGTTGGTTAAGTATCCAACTCTTGATTTCAGTCAAGTCATGATCTCAGGTTCATGATCTCAGGGTTCTGAGATGGAGCCCTGCATTGGGCTCTGTGCTCAGTGCAGAGTCTGGTTGTCCCTCTCCCTCTGCTCCTCACCCTGCTCACACTCTCTCTCTTAAATAAATGAATAAAATCTTTAAAAAAAAGTCAAATCAAAGGAAAGATCTAGAAAAAGACCTAAAGAACCTAGAATTCTGCTGACAAAAATAAATAACTGTAGTCCTTTTCATCACCACTCCCAATGTTCTTTTTCAGATTCTCACCATCTTTAACTAGGATTTTTACACTATGCTCCTAGCTGAAATGAGGATCTGACTTCCTTACACTTCACCCAAGACCTCAAACTTTCACTGGAGTATCTTTCTAAATATTGATCACATTATAAAACTCTCCTGCTAGGATGATTGACTATTGAGTGTCGTGAGAGGTCAGATTGCTGTCAGACATGGCCCACGGACATGGGCATGAACACGGCCCTAGTAAACTGGAACTTCCAGATTATAAACAATGGAAGTAGAAGGGACACCATTAGCAGTTGTCCAGGAGAGGCTGGCTGCACGAGGGCTAGGGGATCCATGGGGCCGCAATGAAGCTTGGAGATACATTGGTGGCTTTGCAAACAATGTTTCCTTTGTTGGTGCATTACTAAAAGGATTCAAACGGGGATTTGCAGCATTTGTGGTACCTGTAGGGGCAGAATATTACCTGCAGTCCAAGAATAAAGATAAGAAGCATCACTGAAGATAATACCTGGAAGTATCTTAAAGGCTTCTTAACTCTCTTATAAAAATAAGATTTCTTCAATGTAGCCTACTTGTCTGTGTGTTTTTCCCTTAAAGAATACTAGTAAGATTTAATAAAGTAAGAATACATATGCAAAAAAAACCCCAAAAAAACAAAAAACAAAACTCTCCCACTAATAAAACATTAAGTAGAGCATGCCAGCTCTTTCCTGTAAGGATGAGACGTGCGTTCAGAAGTGGCTCTTTGTAACACATCTCTGGGGAAGGACCTCTTAATGGTCAATCCCTCAAAGCCCAACAACTTACCTGCCTGGGACAGTTTTCTGACACCTGAATCATTAAGACCCATGCACTTCACCAAAGTGGTTTGAAAAACCTTTCTGTTTTCTTCCAACTTCCCTGCCTGCAGCCCTGGTCTGGTCGAGTCAAGAATTTGGGCTTTGGAGCCAGAACCTCTTCAGCTCCCATCCAGGCTTTGTCCCTTGTTGTCATGAGATCACAACACAAGATGGCAAAGGAGTAGGGGACTCCGTTTCAACCGGTCCCCTGAATTTATCTAGATATCTACCAAGCCACTCTGAACACCCACAAAATCAGCCTGAGATGTAAGATTATACATCTGGATCTCTACGGGGGCACAGGATCATCAGTCAAGAGGGTGCACCTTGCCTGGATTGTGGTTGATATTTTCAACTGTACATCCCCTCAACCACAACTCAACAGAATGATTAGGAGGAGGAACTCCCAACAAAGAAAAGACCTAGAGACAATGGCCTCTCTCTCAGACCTAATGGATATGGATATAGGCAAGATGTCAGAAATAGACTTCAGGGTAACAGTTATGAAGACAATAGCTAGGCTGGAGAAAAACATTAATGGCAACACAGATTCTCTAAGGGCAGAAATGAGAGCTAATCAGGCCGAACTTAAAAATGCTATAAATGAGATGCAGTGTAAACTAGATTCTCTAATAGCTAGGGTAAAAGAGGCAAAAGAAAGAATTAGTGATCTAGAAGAAAAACTGATGGAAAAGAAGAAACAGGAGGAGGCCTAGAACAAACAGCTTAAAATCAATGAAGACAGAATTAGAGAAATAAATGATGCCGTGAAACGTTCCAATGTCAGAATTATTGGGATCCCTGAGGGTGTGGAGAGAGAGAGAGAGGACTAGAAGATATATCTGAGCAAATCATAGCTGAGAACTTCCCTAATCTGGGGAATGAAACAAGCATTCGTGTCCTAGAGGCAGAGAGGACCCCTCCCAAGATCAAGGAGAACAGACCAATGACCCGGCATGTAATAGTAAAACTCTCAAATCTTAGAACTAAGGAAACCATCTTAAGGGCAGTTAGGGGGAAGAGATTCCTTACGTACAGAGGGAGGAACATCAGAATAACATCAGACCTATCCACAGAGACCTGGCAAGCCAGAAAGGCCTGGCAAGACATATTCAGGGTACTAAATGAGAAGAACATGCAGCCAAGAATACTTTACCTGGCAAGGCTGTCATTTAGAATGGATGGAGAGATACAGAGCTTCCAGGACCGGTAGAAACTGAAATAATATGTGACCAGTAAGCCAGCCCTGCAAGAAATATTAAGGGGGGTTTCTATAAAAGGAGGAAGACCCCAAGAGTTATATAGAACAGAAATTTACAGAGACAATCTACAGAAACAAAGACTTCACAGGCAACATGATGACAAAAAATTCATATCTTTCAATAATCACTCTCAATGTGAATGGCCTAAATGCTCCCATAAAACAGCACAGGGTTGCAGATTGGATAAAAAGACAGGACCCCTCCATATCCTGTCTACAAGAGTCTCATTTTGAACCTAAAGATACATCCAGACTGAAAGTGAAGGGATGGAGAACCATCTTTCATACCAATGGACCTCAAAAGAAAGCTGGGGTAGCAATTCTCATATCAGACAAATTAGATTTTAAGTTAAAGACTGTAGTTAGAGATACAGAAGGACACTATATCATTCTTAAAGGGTCTATCCAACAAGAAGATCTAACTATTGTAAATATCTACACCCCCAACATGGGAGCAGCCAACTACATAAGCCAACTGTTAACCAAAATAAAGAGACATATTGATGATAATATGTTAATAGTAGGAGACCTCAACACTCAATTCTCAGCAATAGACAGATCATCTAAGCAGAAAATCTACAAAGAAACAAGAGCTTTGAATGATACCCTGGACCAGATGGACCTCATAGATATATACAGAACATTCCACCCTGAAACAACAGAATACTTATTCTTCTCAAGCGCACATGGAACTTTCTCCAGAATAGACCACATACCGGGTTACAAATCGGGTCGCAACCAATACCAAAATATTGAGATTATTCCCTGCATATTCTTAGAACACAATGCTTTGAAACTGGAACTCAATCACAAGAAAATTTTTGGAAGAACTTCAAACACTTAGAAGCTAAAGACCATCCTGCTCAAGAATGTTTGGGTCAGAGGTGCCTGGGTGGCTCAGTCATTAAGCATCTGCCTTCTGCTCAGGTCATGATCTCAGGGTCCTGGAATCAAGCCCCGCATTGGGCTCCCTGCTCAGTGGGAAGCCTGCTTTTCCCCCTCCTACTCCCCCTGCTTGTGTTCCTTCTATTGCTGTGTCTCTCTCTGTCAAATCAATAAATAAAATATTAAAAAAAAAAGAATGTTTGGGTCAACCAGGAAATCAAAGAAGAACTTAAACAGTTCATGGAAACCAATGAGAACAAAAACACATCGGTCCAGAACCTATGGGATACTGCAAAGGTGGTCCTAAGGGGGAAATACATAGCCATCCAAGCCTCACTCAAAAAAATAGAAAAATCCCTAATACACAAACTAACTTTACACCTTAAAGAACTGGAGAAAGAACAACAAATAAAGCCTAAACCAAGCAGGAGAAGAGAAATAATTAAGATTAGAGCAGATATCAATGAATTAGAAACCAGTAATACAGTAGAGCAGATCAACAAAACAGGAAGCTGGTTCTTTAAAAGAATGAATAAGATCGATAAACCACTGGCCAGACTATCCAAAAGAAAAGAGAAAAGACACAAATTAATAAAATTATGAATGAAAGGGGAGAGATCACGACTAACACCAAGGAAATAGAAACAATTATCAGAAATTATTATCAACAACTATATGCTAATAAATTAAGCAACCTGGAAGAAATGGATGCATTCCTGGAAACTTACAAACTACCAAGACTGAAACAGGAAGAAATGGATAACCTGAATAGACCAATAACCAGTAACAAGATTGAAGCAGTGATCAAAAACCTCCCAAAAAACAAGACTCCAGGACTTGATGAATTCCCTGGGGAATTCTACCAAACATTCAAAGAAGAAATAATACCTATTCTCCTGAAGCTGTTTCAAAAAATAGAAACAGAAGGAAAGCTTCCAGACTCATTCTATGAGGCCAGCATTACCTTGATCCCCAAACCAGGCAAAGACCCCATCAAAAAGAGGAATTTCAGACCAATATCCCTGATGAATATGGATGCCAAAATTCTTAACAAGATCCTAGCTAATAGGATCCAACAGTACATTAAAAGGTTCCTGGGATGCAAGCGTGGTTCAACATTCACAAATCAATCAATGTGATAGAACGCAGTAATAAGAGGAGAGAGAAGAACCATATGGTCCTCTCAATTGATGCAGAAAAAGCATTTGACAAAATACAGCATCCTTTCCTGATTAAAACTCTTCAGAGTATAGGGATAGAGGGAAAATTCCTCAAGTTCATAAAATCCATCTATGAAAAACCCACAGCGAATATCATTATCAATGGGGAAAAGCTGAGAGCCTTTCCCTTAAGATCAGGAACATGTCAAGGATGCTCACTCTCACCACTATTGTTCAACATAGTACTAGAAATCCTAGCAACAGCAATCAGACAACAAAAAGAAATAAAGTGTATTCAGATTGGCAAAGAAGTCAAACTCTCTCTCTTCACAAATGACGTGATACTTTATGTGGAAAACCCAAAAGACCCCACCCCCAAATTACTAGAACTCATACAGCAATTCAGTAATGTGGCAGGATACAAAATCAATGCACAGAAATCAGTTCCTTTCTTATACACTAACAATGCAACTGTAGAAAGAGAAATTACAGAAACGATTCCATTTACAATAGCACCAAAAACCATAAGATACCTCAGAATAAACCTAACCAAAGAGGTAAAGGATCTAAACTCTAGGAACTACAGAACACTCATGAAAAAAAATTGAAGAAGACACAAAAAGATGGAAAAACATTCCATGCTCATGGATCGGAAGAATAAACATTGTTAAAATGTCTATGCTGCCCAGAGCAATCTATACCCTCAACGTCATCCCGATCAAAATTCCAATGACATTTTTCAAAGTGCTGGAACAAACAATCCTAAAATTTGTGTGGAATCAGAAAAGACCCTGAATCGCCAAGGAAACGTTGAAAAAGAAAAACAAAGCTGGGGGCATCACGTTGCCCGATTTCAAGCTATATTACAAAGCTGTGATCACCAAGACAGCATGGTACTGGCACAAAAACAGACATACAGACCAATGGAACAGAATAGAGAACCCAGATATGGACCCTCAACTCTATGGTCAAATAATCTTCGACAAAGCAGGATAAAATATGCAATGGAAAAAAAAACAGTCTTTTCAATAAATGGTGCTGGGAAAATTGGACAGCTATATACAGAAGAATGAAACTCAACCATTCTCTAACACCAGACACAAAGATAAACTCAAAATGGATGAAAGACCTCAATGTGAGACAGGAATCCATCAAAATCCTAGAGGAGAACATAGGCAGTAACCTCTTTGACATTGGCCACAGCAACTTCTTTCAAGATACATCGCCAAGGCTAGTGAAACAAAAGCAAAAATGAACTTTTGGGCCTTCATCAAGATAAAAAGCTTCTGCACAGGAAAGGACACAGTCAACAAAACAAAGAGGCAACCCACAGAATGGGAGAAGATATTTGCAAATATCTACAAATAAAGGGCTGGTATCCAAGATCTATAAAGAACTTCTCAAACTCAACACCCAAAAAACAAATAATCAAGTCAAAAAATGGGCAGAAGACATGAATAGACTACTTCTCCAAAGAAGACATACAAATGGCTAACAGACACATGAAAAAATGTTCATCATCATTAGCCATCAGGGAAATTCAGATCAAAACCACATTGAGAGACCACCTTACACCAGTTAGAATGGCAAAAATTGACAAGGCAAGAAACAACAAATGTTGGAGAGGTTGTGGAGAAAGGGGAACCCTCTTACACTGATGGTGGGAATGCAAGTTGGTACAGCCACTTTGGAAAACAGTGTGGAGGTGCCTCAAAAAATTAAAAATAGAGCTACCCTATGACCCAGCAATTGCACTACTGGGTATTTACCCCAAAGACACAGATGTAGTGAAAAGAAGAGCCATATGTACTCCAATGTTCATAGCAGCAATGTCCACAATAGCCAAACTGTGGAAAGAGCAGAGATGTCCTTCAACAGATGAATGGATAAAGAAGATGTGGTCCATATATACAATGGAATATTACTCAGCCATCAGAACGGATGAATACCCAACTTTTACATCAACATGGCTGGGACTAGAGGAGATTATGTTAAGTGAAATAAGTCAAGCAGAGATAGTCAATTATCATATGGTTTCACTTATTTGTGGAACATAAAGAATAGCATGGAGGACATTAAGAGAAGGAAGGGAAAAATGAAGGGGGGGAAATCGGATGGGGAGACGAACCACGAGAGACTACAGACTCGGAGAAACAAACTGAGGTTTTCAGAGGGGAGGGAGGTGAGGTGGATAGGTTAGCCCGGTGATGGGTATTAAGGAGGGCATGTATTGCATGGAGCACTGCGTGTTATACGCAAACAATGAATCATGGAACACTACATCAAAAACGAATGATGTACTGTTTGGTGACTAACTTAACATAATAAAAAATAAATTAATTAAAAAGAAACATTAAGTAGTCCTCATTGTCTTCAAGTTCAGTATCTGAATTATTTAATTTAAGCCTTAACAATATGACATTTTTCTTTAATTCCATGCTCCCGCATTTCCCAATACATAATTTATACTAAACTACTATATAACAAAGGAAGGAAGCCAGTAGAAAGTAAACAATTAAAGAATAAGAAAAAGGAAGAAGAAGGAGGATGGTAAGGATGGGGAACTACCTTATTTATACCCATAAACAGTTGACCCTTGAACAATGATGGGGGGAAGGGTTAGGGGTGCTGATCTCCATGCAGTCAAAAATCCATGTATAACTTTTGACTCCCTCAAAACTTAATTACTAATAGCCTACTATTAACTGGAAGCCTTATCAATAACAAACAGTTGATTAATATGTATTTTCCACTTCTGTGTATATATATATAATATGCTGTATTCTTACAATAAAGTGAGCTAGAGAAGAAAAGCATTATTAAGAAAATCATAAGGAAGCAAAAATACATTTATAGTATTACACTGTATCAAAAAAATCCATGCATAAGTGGATCCACACAATTCCAACTGGTGTTCAAGGGTCAACTGTATATTATTAAGTTTAAACATAGTAAAGAGAATTTTATTTAAGTAAAAAAAAGTGAGTTTATTTGGGAACAGAGGAGGAATTACAATTCAGAACAGGAAGCTATGGTGAACCATAAGTAGGTCCAAAGAGACAAAGGGAAGGTCAGCTTTTATTAGGTTTTAGGAGGAAACTGGGAATGGTTGTTTGAACAAGTTTATAGGGACAATAAGAGTTTGAAGTTGTAGAGGTGTCTCATTGTTTGCAAGCAGTGGTTAATGTGTTGTTGCTGGGGCAGGGAGGGATCTTCCTTCTTTTTCTAAAAAATCGGGAGATATAATGTCATCCCTTATTAAAATAATTCTTATCTTCCTTATTCCTGCTGGCTATGTAGGCTACAATGAGGGGTACATGCTTGAGAGCTCCCCTTTCAGGGCTTCCCAATTCCATTTGGAATTATTTCCACAATATAAATGGACATTTTAACTTAATGGGCTTCTAAACTTGTATCTTCCTCTTCAGACCCCACTGTCCCAGATAGGAAAATCCAGTAATCTCAGCCATTTCCAGTGGATTCTTTTATAAATATTGTAAATTATGAAGGCCTAATACAGAATTTCTTTTTCTTTTCTTCTTTACAAATTGAGAATTTCATCATTTAATCTCAAGGAAACTTTGATTTTTCCCACTGGCACATCTGAACTTTTTTTGCTGCTTTAGTGAAGTCGGCATTACCTTAGATTAACTTGGTATATATTTTGTCATGAAATGCCTTTTCCCCATTTTAGAAATCACTATCTTGAATTTTCCCCTAAATCTGGTCTTGCACATTCTTCCCTAATCAACAGACAGCTACACCTTCCCTAATCCTAATCAACAGCTACACCTTCCATGCATTGGCTCAGGTCAATGATCAAGGAGTCATTTTTTCATTCCTTTCCCTTACTACATTTCTCAACTCAATCCATCAGCAAATGTGGATGATTCTATCCCCAACACACCTTTCAAATTCCTACATTTATCTCTATTTCCACTTCTAAGATCACCATGTTAGTCCACAGTCATGGGCTATCCACAATCGCAATTCCTAGCCACAATCACCTCTTGTCTACTCTTCCTCAATATCTCCCATCTAGTCTTCATGCTTTCATACTTGTCCTATTCCAGTCCATTCTTCTATATCATCAAGAGTCATTGCCTCAAAATTCAAATTGCATTGGGGGTGCCGGGGTGGCTCAGTCAGTTAAGCATCTGCCTTCGGCTTAGGTCATGATCCCAAGGTCCTGGGATCAAGCCCCATGTTGAGCTCCCTGCTTGGTGGGGAGCCTGCTTCTCCCTCTCCCTCTGCCTGCCGCTCCCCCTGCTCGTGCGTGCTCTCTCTCTCTCTCCCTCTGTCAAAGGAATAAGTAAAATCTTAAAAAAAAAATTCAAATTGCATCAAGTGACTTACTGTTTAAATTTTCAATGGTTTCTCAATGCATGTAAAATACAGTGTAGACTCCTTGCCCCCAAGACTCCTTTCCCCTCTGACCCCATTTGCTGCAGTTCTCTCTTTAGCTTACTAGGCTCAGCTACTCTTTGTTCAGCTCCTCAAACTTATCAAACTTTCCCTAGTCTTTGAAATTGTTCTTCCCTCACTCTGCCTTTTCCAAGGGTTCTCTGCGCTATTCATGATTGTTATCATTTTATTTTTTACTTTTTCTTGAGGTCTGTGAGGACCATGAGTCAGAGTCCCTGACTGTCTTGCCCACTCTTTTACCCCCAGCTGCCTCTGCACTATTCCTGGCAGATAATTTTTTAAACAATACCTTTTGAACACAGAAACTGTTGAATCAATGTAGTGCAAAACCTAATTAGAAGTATTATATTGAGGAGGAAGGACATCTATTTCAATGAGACTGGAAAGAAGGAGGAAGAGCAGGTGCTGGTCTGCAGGAGCTTGTAGCTTTGGGGTAGGAAGTTACCTGAAGGCTTGATTTCCTTTCTGAATGAGGAGGACAAGTCCCCTGCCTAGAATTAATGAGTGGGTGAAGGGGCATGGGGTTGTAAGGGAGCCACTGAAAAAAAATTTTTAAGATTTTATTTATTTATTTATTTATTTATTTGAGAGAGAGAGAGAGAGAGTGCAAGTGGAGGGAGGGAGAGGGACAAGCAGACTCTGCCCAGAGCCCGAGGCACTGCTCCATCTCACTACCCTGAGAGCATGACCTGAGCCAAAATCATGAGGCAGTTGCTTAACCAACTGAGCCATCCACACACCCCAAGAGCCACTGAAATTTGAATAACTAATAAAAGGAGTAGGAGAATTACAAAAGAAACTCTAGAAGAAATGGCAGGTGGTTCAGGTGGTGTTGGGGACCATGACCTTGTCATGACCTCTCTTAGTAGAGTTGAGAGCTTTCTGCAGCACTGCTCAGCAGCATAGGCTTTGGGGAGAAATCAGCTTCACTGAACCAATGTTTAAAGTTTGAAGGATAGGTGTAAAGAAAGTAAAAAGACATTTAAAAAAATTGAGAACAGTGGTGAAAGTGATTGCACTGATTAACAGAGACCTTAGATTGAATAGAGAAAGAGGTGAAGCCAAACGGCTGCTAATATTCTGACAAAATGGGAGGATTACAGGAATGCAAGTATCCATGTGTCTGAGGAGAGGGACAGGTGGAGGGGAGAGGTGGGGCTGAGAGATCTCTTTAGAATAAGGTACTTATAGGAGGATTTCATAGGAGGATTTCTTCCAAGATCTTTTTCTACCAGATGATGTTTTAACTGCTTCAGTACTGCGGTATCTTGAAGGAAAAACAAGCCTAGAATATTTTATGGAATGTGTGATAATGAAGTGATTCATTTGGCAGTGGCAAAACAAGGCCACCACAGGGTCTATTAACAATTCATGCATCTTAACAATTTCCAGAGGCAATTTGATAAATGACTCAGGATAAATTCAGATCACCAGCAGCTTATCCTCAGTTAGAACATTTTCCCCCTTGGGCTGAGGGAGCATTCCAAGAATGTATTTAATGAGGTGCTATACTAATCAGCCATTCCCTGGGTATACGTCTCTATGAGTGCTGAAGCTAATTGCCAAATAAACGTGTTTTCTCAAATATTCCTTACCTCTATACAGACCATTTTAAAAGGAATCACATACCTTTAGTTGTTAACCTCAATCAACAAATCTTTATTGATGAAATAAAGTGACTTTCGGTGCGACTTAATGATAACAACAGGATGACTGGCAAAAGGACAAATGAGAACATAATTCTCAGTAGGATCTTAGCAAAAGGGTGAAAATTTGATGTCAATAGTAAGAGTATCAAATATGTGTGCGTAATACTTTACAGTTCTTGCCATTTATATTTAGTTTATTTGATTCTCATAACAATCCTTGGAGGTTTTATTAGCCCCTATTTTACAGGTGGGAAAACTGCTTTACAGATTTTCAATGATTTATCTAAGGTGACTGGCAAGTCATTTTCCCCCGATACACTTCACTTCCTCAATTGTCCAGTAATACGTCAGGTGCACAGCTTAGCGCTACACGGCAGGATGGTGTCCCCAGGTAGGATCCCTTCTAGGCTGAGTTCAGTTGCTCCAGGAACTGGAGAGGCGTGCGCATAGCCATTTCTACCATGGCTCCACTAGGTGGCAATGAAGGCCACCCCACTCGAATGTGTCACTCAAGACATCTGGCTTTAAGTGGTCAAAGCCAGAAAGAGAAAAGCAAAGCGATGCTCTTCTTCTAGACTCAGAAAAGACTGCATATGCATGTGTATGCGTGCACGCGTGTGTGTGTGTGCGCACATGTGTTTGCTAGGCAGAGGAACTGAAAAATGAATAGAAACTGTTACTGCACCCTATGCAGTTTCTCATACTGCTAGTGGGTAGGACCAGAGTGAAAGAAAGACCTTGATATTTGGCACCTTGATGCTATAATGTGTTCTCTTAGCCCATACCTGCAAGGATGGATCCTGGATATCCACTTAGGTATTACATGATGTCCAAGAGTATCATTGTCATTTGGCATAAAAGTGAATGTTCTCTCAAGAGGAAGAATTCATGACTTCGGTGCATTGTCTGTGGGTTGTGCCTACGCTCTTGTCTTTCTCCTCGAGCGTATTACGATCTGTTGTTGTGTTATAGCTGGCAGAAAGAAAAACCACTTGCGGTATCCTATGGGTAAAGGAACTCAATAGCTAAAGGAATTCAACATACTTTTGATGCTTTCTTGGTTCAGTAATAATCAGCATTGCTAGAGGTTAGTTGCAAATTTTGGCCACTGGATAAAGAATTGGAGTTCCCAATTAGAGCAACTATTTTCCACCTTAGAAAATAGATGTGGCTGGAAATGAAGAGTTGGAACCCATCCTTTCCAATGAATAATGTTTACTTGTCATCCTAAATCTTCCAGAAGTTGGGGAAAAAAAGTTTCATTTGTCTGTCTGTAGCAACTCTGGGGAAACCCCCACCCCATTTATAAAACCAGAATTCCCATCAGTTTGAAGAGTGTTCCCCTCGAGGAGACTCATCCACTGGGGGCACCTGCTTCTCTTCTGGCACTGGGGGTAGATCAGGTGCTTTCTGTCCACACCTTGCAACGGTGAAGCGACTCATGTGAAGAGCTTCTTCATACCCTGGGAGAGTGTCCAAAGAGGAGGGCAATTGGCCGAGGGGGCTGTGGGAGTGAGCCACAGCCAGGATTCTTCGAGCTGCAGGGCCAAATATTGACTGCAGGGCTAGGGAGGAAAGAAGGAATAGAATTAAAGTAAATGTGACATCTTCAGAAATCAGGGACTTACAACACACTTAATTTCCCTTCATTTTTAGCAAGTGTCCAAACCATTGTCACTCTCGGCCACAAAATGTTATGAAAATGCTGTGAACCTTGTTTGGAAACCAACTTCACTCTGCTGGAAGATACTGTCTTCTCTGGGGTCCTCAACTAATCTAAATTGTGTCCCCATATCTGACAACATTGTCCTTCCCTTTTACGGACTTGGGACACTTTACACCAACCCACTGATAATGCAGACTCCTTAGAAATATTTATTTCTGTCTTACTTATCTTTTTTCAAAGGGCAGTGAGTGCAACAGGAAAGGTGAACAGCAACGTAGTCTCTCTTCAAAAGAAATTTCACAATGTTGTGCCACCTGCTGTTCTGACTAGTCTTTCTTCTCCCATTTGGGGAAAGAATATAATGTGAAGAAGAGAACAGAAGGACGTAAAGGAAAGTGTTTTATAATCATCAAGGTGATGTTAGGCTAACATATAAGTGTATCAGCAGATACACTACAGAACAAAGAATTGCAAGTACACATGACTAATTTCTTCAAAGATGTAAAATAATATATAGGTAATAAAAAATACAGGTTCTCACAAAATCCAAGACATTTTTGAAAAAGGGATACACCCAGAGCTTAAAATAGTTTTATCAAAATAACTTTATAAACTGGGTAATTCTTCCTATAAGACATTTCCATTATTTTCTCCAACATTCTACTTCTTTCTTCACTCTATCATTAGACCAGTATTTGAGAACACAGCATCAGTGAGAGCCCAGGTCACCACACCATCAGGTTTCTGGAAATTAAAACAACCCTGAGTTCTAGAATCTTTAATACCATTCAATCCATGTTTCTATATTGTTTCATCATCCTGATCATTCTTTTACTTGTCTTTTTTTTTTTTTTTTAGTAGGTTCCTCACTCAGCGTGGGACCCAGTGAAGGGCTTGAATTCACAACCCTGAGATCAAGACCTGAGCTGAGATCAAGAGTCTGACACTTAATTAATTACTGAACCACCCAAGGGCCCCCAATCATCCTTTTTTCCCCTTAATTTTATTTATTTATTTGACAGAAAGAGAGATAGCGAGAGAGGGAACACAAGCAGGGGGAGCAGGAGAGGGAGAAGCAGGGTCCCCGCTGAAGAGGGAGCCTGATGAGGGGCTTGATCCCAGGATTCCAGGGTCATGACCTGAGTGGAAGGCAGACAGTTAACCCACTGAGCCACCCATGCGCCTCCTGATCATCCTTTTAAACCCCCTTTCAGGTTATAATGTCAGAGTACTCACAAGTGATAGTGCTCTGGAGAGTGCTATCATGATCAAAAGCTATGACTGTCACTTCATAGGGAGGCCGGCCCTCATCTTCCCCATTTTGCTGGCGACTCAGACAGCAGCGGAAGCACGCAGAAGTCAGGCCGCACAGAAGAAGCAGTGCTCCAATTACCACCAGCAACCTGCAAGAAGACCACCCCCCAGTGAAAGCTCTGTGATCTGGTGTGTTTCCCAGCCCTGGCCATAACTGGTCTTCAGTGTCTACGTTTTTGACTTTGACTATTTTGCACAATAATCATAAGATTTTAATTTCAACACTTTCACTTCACATGCATACTTATTTTGTCAGCAAGACTAAATCAGTTCATTAAAACAGTAAGAGATCTAAGGTGGTTTGGAGGGTCTGCTTTCTACTTTATATTCTCCTCTCTGTAGAAATTTCTAGAGCTGATCCTGACAAAATACACAATAACCTTTTGATGGCTGAGGAGATGGTATTGAAATAGGAAATCCTGGCATATTGTCACATAGTTAATGATGAGGTAAAGAAACTTTACTCCATGAGATGCTAGGTAAGTAGGCTGGCTGTCTCCTACATTTTTTTCCTGCTGTCAATATATTTAAAAACTAAAAAAATAAAAATGAATGCCCTTGAGAAAAATAAAGTTCCTTTGAAATGTCTTTCTGGGTATGATAGCTGAAACTTACCATATGTACCAGAGATGCACCCAATCTGTGGTCAGGCAACTATGGAGAAAGAATAAAGTTTTTTTTGCAATAAAAACACAGTCGGTGCCTGTTGTAGTTCCAGAATCAGGAATACGAGTGACAATATAATTTGCTACCTTGTTATAACAAAAGCATCACAACTTACATTTATTTTTTTAAGTTTGAGTTTTAATTCCAGTTAGTTAACATATAACAGGTTATTCTAACTTCAGTAGAGCCAGCAGAATCTATTGCAAAATGGGATGCCTTAAAGTGTTTAGTACTACAGATGACATTGGGTAAATAATTTTGTAAATCATTATAAGACAGACCAGTGATTATGAAAATGGTGTTAATAGAAAATATAACCATGACCACAGTAAACAGTTACGATGACAATTACCAAGAAAGAATTTGGAATGTAAGTTTACAAAGTTTGAAAATGGGTAGGAAAGTTAAGGTTTGTGTGTGTGTGTGTGTGTGTGTGTGTGTATATATATATATATATATTTGAGTTCAATAAAATTTAAACATAAAGAAAATTTCAGTTATAAGCATGAAAGCAATACAATGAAGTTTGTAACTTATGTTTTGCAAATTGTTGCGAAAAGGGTCACCATTAAACCATAAAAATTCTCACCATGAAAAAAAACCCTGAACTTTCACATCCAGTATCAAAACTAATATATACACCCACTGAAGCCAAATAGGAAGGAGGAAAAATGTAGAAACCAACTTCACCATGTTGAAAGGTAATTAAAGTAACTGAATTTTCTCTACAGAGATGACAAAAATATGGATTGCAAGGAAGAAGGAGTGTGGGGTAAGCTCAGGAGTGGGAAGGGGAGAGGAAGGAAATATTTATGTTTGAAGATGAACAAATTTAATAATACTTTCTGATATATTGAGCTATTGAAACCTATTGAAATTTTCTTCTACGTCCTCTCTTTGGTTGCACAGTTGTAGAGTATACAATTTGCTTTTTCAATAAACAATGTCTCCTGTAGGTTTCTCACATTCTCCATTTATTTAAAACCTCTTCTAGTTCTATAGTGTTAGTGATTCTGATTCTGTTAAAAGTGATTCTTCCTGAGTAGTAGGTGTCTAAAACCTCAGACAGTGTGACAAGCAACCAAGGCCGCCACCATTTCCCCTGGGTTTAACAGTCTTGGCTATTGAAAAACCCTTCCCATGGCTAAATATGTGTTTTCCTTCAGGCTGAGCAAGTGTTTTGTTCCAACGGGCCCTGCTTTCTTAATAATTTACCTCCAAGTGGAATGAATCTCTTCCCCTTTTATGTCCTCTGTGTCTGTGTAAGACCTAATTGTGATAGGTTTAGACTAAGGGATAACAACATCAAAGTGACAGCTGAATGAAGTCTGCAGTAAGTATTGATATGCCCTAAAATACAGAAAATGCTCGTCATATTTCAGATGGTGATGCTACTTTGGAATTACCCAAACGTATCTGCCCGGGATGAGATTTTAAATCCAGTCTGTCCTGATGAGTCACTGAGAAGCATGGAAAAGAAACACTTTTGCAAATTTCTGTGACTATATAAATTGTTTTTATATTAATTAATATAGAACTTTATATATTTTATATTAATTATTTAAAAAATTAATACAAAATGTATTAATTCCATTGTTTTAATGGGAAGATAAGCCTTGGAAAAAATGCTTTCAGGGATGTTATTTTAACTACTTAGGATGACACGAGGGCATGTCTTTATTTTTGCATGACCCATCTGAGATTAGTGGGTTGATGTCCATTTAAGTAAAGATAAAGGGAAGTCACAGATATTTAATGACCTCTTAACCCTGTTTTGGGTACTGTTTTTGTCTGTTTCTCCTTCTTCCCAGTTTGGTCTCAGATACTCACTGTTCAGGATTCACGCAGTTCTCCTCACATCTTGCTGGGGGAAGCTGTAGGAAGGGAAATAGTCTCAGACAGGGAAATGTCTCATCTGCTCTGCTCAGCAGTCTACCAACCATTCCTCATGACTCTGCTCTGTTAGTTTACTTGGTGAGAGCCGGGACAATATGAGGACAAGGTCATAGGGTCAGCCATGTTTAGGACTGTTTTCATTGCTCCCATGCCTGTTGATTATTATATTTGAAGTGGGAGACACTGGAAGAGCAAATATCTAATCTGTGGGGGGTTTTTTGTTTGTTTTGGTTTTTGGTTTTGTTTTGTTTTTTTTGTTTTGGGGTTTTTTTTTTGGTGGTGGGTAAGCATTACAACTTTTGTGAGTGGGAGGCAGAAGCAGCATTTAAATCAATTTGTCCTAGAAATGTCCTGATCTGTCCCTCAGGATATTGTTATTGCCATCTTAATTCTTTCCCAGCAACAAATTGAATTCTACCCCACTCCTCTTTTTTATTCCCTTAACTCATCAATAACACACCATACAAAAAAAAGGAGAAAAAGGAGGGGAACAATTTTATTTATTTAATAGCTACTATATGCCAGTCAGGCTGCTAAGAATTTGCAATATGTCATAACATTTCATCACAAAACTCATGTAGGTGGGTATATTTAGCCTTAGTTTGAAAGATTACGTGACGGAGGCAAAGGGGTTTAAGTTAACATGGCCAACTGCATGCTCCTATTGATGTAGCCAGAATTCAAATCAAACTCTATCATATATATATGTTGAATGAATTAGTAGAACAAGGGCTAAATCTGCTCTAACAACTCCTTGATGTTGCTATCAAGTCCCTTCTGCTACTGATAATGAAAGCTTCTACTCCTTCTTTTACCTGGTATTTCAGTTGACTTTTTCCTTCACATAGAGAAGCTTCTGTTTAGAAACCGCATCTCACTTCCAGTAAATTGAATGACTTAATATTCTCAGGAAATCATCAACAAAAACCACAAAGGTCCCCCACAAGGACAGATATTTGTACTTATTGAGAGTTTATGGGAGGGGGAGGGGACACACAAACTCATGACATAGCAGGTGAAAAGGATTTGTAAAAGGACTAAAGAGCTGTCCTCTGCAGACAACATTTGAGAAACTGCTTTTTTTTTTTTTTTCTTTTTAATTTAAAATGGTTGATCACTGGGCGCCTGGGTGGCTCAGTTGGTTAAGCAACTGCCTTCGGCTCAGGTCCTGATCCTGGAGTCCCGGGATCGAGTCCCACATTGGGCTCCCTGCTCAGCAGGGAGTCTGCTTCTCCCTCTGACCCTCTCCCCTCTCATGCTCTCTGTCTCTCATTCTCTCTCTCGCAAATAAATAAAATCTTAAAAAAAAAAAAATTTTAAATGGTTGGTCACTAAGGATGACAAAGTGTGTACTTCCTCAACCCAGCTCTGGTTCTTTGTTTTTCTTTTCTGACTAAAGATAAGAGAAGCTTAAAGTGCTAAACAGATAAAATACTTCTTCTTGTGACTATTGCCAAAAAAAGAAAAAAAAAAGGAAAAGAGAAAGAAAGTGAAGGGCAAGGAAAAGAACAGGAAGCAAAAGGAAAACACAAGAAGAAGAAATGGATTTACAGACAATAATTTAACTGGGATATAGAAAGCAAAACAAGCAGTCCATTCTCTACTAAGATATGTACAGGAATATGATACTAGCCAGTTGCTTGTTTTTCTTCTTCTTTTTTTTTTTTCTTTTAAAGTAGGCTCCACACCCAGCGTGGAACTCAACACGCTGGGCTTGAACTCACAACGCTGAGATCATGACCTGAGCTGAGATCAAGAGTTGGACACTTAACTGACTGAGCCACCCAGGTGCCCCTGCTTTTCCTCTTTACTAGTGTTCATAGCTATGTAAATTTCCCCTTGACAGTTGTCCAGAATCCTCAATCTAATGACCCTTTTCTCAGCTAACAAGTTACAGGGGCTTCTGATTTTTGGTAGGGAGAAATAAAAGGTTGGAAGTATTTTTCAAGAATTTTCCCTCTTTTACCTTATTTCTGATCTGGAGGCACATAAGCTGCTAGAATTGTATCAGGGCTGATGTGGAAACTCCGTTTAGGGGAATTATGTAATTCATTTTGATAATTTATTTAGGATTTTGAGGGATGAGTGACAGGATGCTAAAAGAGAGAAATATAGATAAGTGGCACTTCTAAATTACCACAGCTATCCTGCATGTGTACATGGTTACCCTAATTTCTGTCCCCCCATTTCACTGATGCCATCGGCCACACATGGGCCATGTAACCCTATAACACTAAGGAAACATTCTAGTTATTCTTTTCCCCACTACCTCTTCGGTTCAATACATGTCTTTCCCCTCAATCATTTCCCCCAGGGTTCTTCTGAGAGTTGGTTTATCTGAGAAACAACCAAACAAACAAAAGTTTTATTTTTGCATTTTCGCAACTCACCTGGATGCAATATACCAAGGCAGAGACAGTCACGGCCCGGGTTCGCACCCCCATGGGGCTGAACTGCTTCTCCAGGATCAGGTACGGCGTGTCCATGTCTGTTGCCTCCTTTCCATGCTCTGTGTTGGTCTGACTTCTTGACCTGGAGGACTTAAGGAGACAAATTTTTCTCAGCAATAAAGCTTTCGCTCTCTCTTTTCCTCTTACTCCTTTGGGCTTTTATTTTCTGTGGTCTTTCTCTCTCCTTTCATCCTGGCTTCTTTCTCTATGTCTATTCTGTTGTTCCGGTCTCCACATTTGCTTCCTTTGGCCTTCTTTCCTTTCCTTCTACTAGCAATCCTTTCTATAAGTCTTTAACTTTCCCCCACTGCCCCCAAAAGGAAAACATTCAGGGAGGACATATTCAGTCCTCAGAATTAGGTATTTTTCTAGGCAGTGGTGAGAAACTTGACTTGAGGAGGCTCAACAGTGAATTGCTGGTGACCAAACAAGTTCTCTCATCTCCATCAAAAAAGGAGTAATACTCTTGGTCCTTTACTGCAGCACTTCAGGGGGACCGTTGAATAACTGCCAATCACCATCCACTCGCCTCTCCACGTAATAAGCCCTCCTCTCTTGCTCTTTGAAACCCTCCCCTTTGCTATGTTGATAATCAACTCTCCTGGTTCTGGGTCATTTATTCGTAACCATTGCAGTAGGACTGAGAGGTTAACAAATGGACCGGAAAGCACTCCCATCTTTGAGGAAAGCAGATCCCATCTACCTTGACTTCAGTTCTTTTTGAAACACATAAGTCAGACAGACACACATCACATTTTTTTAAACTGGGTTCCAAAAAATAAAGAATAAACTGGGTTCCAAGATCTATGGGTCTCTAGGGTTCTCTCTCTCTCTTTTAAATAAAATCTAAGGTCAGTGTAAAAATAAGCACACGTGGAAAGAGAATATTCCTAAAGAAACATCTCTACAGGAACGAGTGAAGGTTGTATAAACGATTTATTTTTAAGTCAGTAATTTTTTACTTAATACAAAGTACTTCAAAAATTTTTTTTAAAATACAAAGTATTTCATAGGAAAATTAGACATCAGTCGATGCAGATTTACCTATCTCATAAGAATTGAATAAAACCACCTTTCAGATCATATCTAATGCTGAAAGTCTAATTTTACTTTTACTGAGTGATTGTTGAGGGCAACTGTTGGGTGGGATTGATTCAAAGAGTCCTCACACAGCTTTAAAATATGATATCAGCATAGAGAATATAATCTTTTTTTCCTGTTAGCTAAGGGAATCAAATAGTGACAGAAAAGCCTAATATGATACTGGTGATTAGACATCATTAAGTTCCAAAACTAAATGAGCACTACATTATTTTTTTAGAAAGGAAGATAGAAATAGGATGAAGAGTATTTTTCAAATTTCAGCAGAAAAATTGACAAGGTGGGAGGTATTTCATAGGACAAAGAGAGCAGAAAAATCCTGGCCCTCCACTAAATTATTTGTGGTTTCTCCAAGCCTTAATTTTCCCATTTATAAAACAGAAGAGGAATGCTCACTTGACCTGCCCTAGATGTTGTTTCATAGAAAAAATACCATTGGAGATATGAAGGCATTTTGATTAGAATATTTCTACTTAGAGTGGCCTGTATATGGTAGCATCACTAATCTTTCCCTGCCCTTTCTCTTGTCAGAGACACAGCAGAGCATCGTGGCTAAGAATCCAGCTAGCTTATCTGGGATTAAATATTTGCTTTGTCACTTATTTTTATTTATTTATTTTTTTGCTTTGTCACTTATTAGCTGTGCAATCTTGGGAAAGTTGTTATATCTCTGTTGGGTCAGTTTCATTCTCTCAGAATGGGGTAATAATAATAATGTTACTTCATAAACTTACAGAGATTAAGTAAGTTAATGTATGTGAAATGCATATAATTGTCCTGATGTAACAAGTATTTTATAAGCATTAACTAGGATTATCTTGATTTCCATTCAGTTTTGCCAATGACCTTCACCTTCAATATGCTGAATAACTGATGTCCTCTTGGTGTATTATTACCATGACCATGTTTTAGCTTTCCTGGTATTCCAATTCTTGAATATTTCCTCTTGCTGTTCTGGCCATCTCTTCTCCCAATCATACCAGCCAAACCTGCATGAACAGGTTTGTCAATTAACATGATTTTTCCCCATTGCACTTTCCTGCATGTGATTGCCGTCATCTTTTTGCCCTCTAGCTTTCTAACAGGTTTGAACAAAATGGGATTCTGTTAATGACTTCCTTGTTACTTTTCTTTCTTAGAATTACTACTGCTATTTGTTGTTGTTGTTCTCACTGGATTATTCCTTGAAGAAGTAGAACTTCTTGTTTGTCCTAATGAAAGTGATTATGCCTTGTGGCAATTTTAGTGCTGAGTTCAGTCCCTGTCAAAGCCTCCATAGCAGGAACGATGACAGAGGAAAGAAGATCCCTGTAGGAAGACCGAAGACGGTATACAGTGGAAGGGCAGGTAGCTGAGGTAGAGGGGAATGACCTCATTTCAATCCTACACGATCTTGTTGTACTTCCATTAAGTTTGTGAATCATTAGCTTATACCCAGGTTGTTAAGGACTTGGAGTGGAACCAATGGAGGGTGCATGTACATAGGCCTTTTCACCTATGCCTCAGGAAATTGTTATACAAAACCTGTAACAAGTGAAGCTAAAAAAATTACTTATTTCTGGCCCCTTTGACTATTCTCCTTTTGACCTTGTCTACATCAGGTGACCAACCAAGAATTCCCTTCCTTTCTGTGCCTCAGTGAAATAGATGCCAGGACAACACTTACTGTGAGTCATCAAGCATGAGTTATAAAGTGTTGAGCAATGAGTTAGGCCATACCCATGGCTTCAAAAATAGATAATAAAGCAGAAGAGATTAGTTCCATCTTGCAACTTCTCTACTAGGAATTCCCTCTATCTTATGAATCAAGATTGCAGTGTAAGCTTTGAGTGACAACCTCAGAGGTATTGACAGTCAGGATTAGATTTAAGGACATTTAACAAAACAGAAGGATTAAGTTTATCACAGGATTATTAGTTTTATATGCCCTCTAACACATTACCACAAATTATATGAGTAACAATGTAAAACGACACACATTTTTGTTTATCTCACAGTGTCTGTGGATCAGAAGTATAAAAGCAGTTTAGTTGGGTCCTCTGTTTAGGGTCTCACGGGCTGCAGTCAAGATGTCTGTTGGGCTGTGTTCTCATTAGAAGGCTCAACTGGGGAAGGATATACTTCCAAGCTATGTCAGGCAGGAATTCATTTCTTTGTGGCTATAGGATTTGTGTATGCTTGTTTCTTTAAATCTGGCCAGAGAGGCAGAAAGGAGGGAGAGAACCTTTAGCAAGATAGGCACTATACCTTACATAATCACATATATGGATGATATATGTTCCATCACCTTTGCCACATTCCAAGCCACAGATACCAACCCACACTCAAGCGGAGAAGATTACACAAGGGCATGAACATCAGGAAGCAGGGATAATGAGAACCACTTAGTCTGTGAAACTTTTCCAGCTATCTGCTACATCAGGATTATAGAAATTATCCCATGGATCTTTAAAAACAGAAGAAATACAAATGTCCATCAATGGATGAATGGATAAACAAAATGTGGTATATACACACAATGGAATATTATTTAGCCTTAAAAATAAAGAGAATTCTGATACATGCTACAGCATGGATAAACCTTGAAGACACTATGTTAAGTGAAATAAGCCAGATACAAAAGGACAAGTATTGTATGTTTCCACTTATATGAGATACCTAGAGTAGTCAAATTCATAGAAACATAAAATAGAATGGTGGTTTCCAGGAACTGGGAGAAAGAAAGAATGGAGAGCTATAATAGTCAGGGATCTCCAGAAAAACAGAACCAATAGGATGTGCATATTTATAGAGAAAGATTTATTATAAGGAACTGACTCATGCAATTATAGACTGGCAAGTCCAAATCTGTAATGTGGACCAGCTGGCTCGAATCCCAAGAGAACCAATGATGAAGTGCCAGCCCACAGGCTGTCTGCTGGAGAATATTTTCTTATTTGAAGCAAGATTAGTGTCTTTGTTCTAGGCCTTCAACTGATTAAATGAGGCCCACTCTCATTATGGAGGGAAAACATTACCCTACTGATTAAAATGTTAATATCATCCAAAAACATTCTCAGAGAAACTCAGAAAAATATTTGACCAAATATCTGGGTGCCCCATGGCCCAGAGAAGTTGACACATAAAACTAAGCATCACAGGAATTATAGTTTAATGAGTACAGAGTTTTTAATTGGATAAGAATAGTGAGCTGAGTTCTTATCTGACATCAGATAGAAAAGAGATGTTCAGTAAGTCACTTACATTTTTTGGGCTTTAGCTCCACATTCTCAAAATAAAAAACTAAGACATATTTTCCTTAAATTTCTTTGTATTTTAAAACCCAGCTTATTCTGGTGATGTCTTAATAGCTAAGAATCTCAAGTGTTAACTGTTTACTATTTACAAGATATTAAAGAACATTACAATTGATATGGTATGCCAGGGTGATAGGAAAGAATTAGTTTTTATTAATAGAAGGGGATCTATTTTTACTTCTAAAGAGCTTGTAATTTGGTTGGAGAGATGGAATAATTTTAATGGAATTGAAAATCAATAGAGTGCACTATTAGAGTATATAAAATGAGGGAGTAAAAATTGTTGGCAATCCTACCTGTAGATGTTGAGTACAGAGGATTTTTTAAAGAAAAAAAAATGAATTGTATTTGTAGGGAGTACAGGATTTGTAGAGCTCATCACCAGGTCCTGGACTGTTTAGTGAGTTTCTTATGAGTGTGGACCCAAAAGGACAATGGATGATTATGCTCTCCTGGGTTTCATGGGTGGGGTATGAAGGTGAATAACTGAAGTCTGAGAGATCTAGCTCAATCTTAGACCTTCTCTAAAGAAAGTAGTTTTTTCTAGTGCTGTTTGTATCCTTGGGCGTTTTAGCTATATAGTAACATGCATCTTTCCAAGACAATCCTTCGTAGGACAATCCATAAAAGGTTACTAGTAAGTGATGAGCTCACAAGAAAAAAATGTTTCATGTCAACAAGTGTGCTTCTGTATCACTTCTTTATCACTAGAATATTGATGGCATACAAAATAATTGAGTCACTGTGGAGAATTATAAAATGTCCTCTTCATTGTGACATGATTTCAGTATTTATTAGTTCATTATTAAAAACACTTTCCTGGGATGCCTGGGTGGCTCAGTTGGTTAAGCGTCTGCCTTCAGCTCAGGTCATGATCCCAGGGTCCTGGGATCAAGTCCCACGTTGGGCTCCTTGCTCAGCCGAGAGCCTGTTTCTCCTTCTGCCTGTTTTTCCCCGTGCTTGTGCTCACTCTTCTCTCTCTCTCTCTCTCTGACAAATAAATAAATAAAATCCTTAAAAAGAAATAAATAAAAATAAAAATAAAAATACTTTACTGAGATTCTATTTATGTGAAGGTCAGCATGGTGAATGCCGGAAGCAATCTTGCTTCCTGGCACTCACAGTCAAGGGAGGTGGGGTGGGGCTTCAGTGATAAAGGTAAGTAGCATTGATTTGTTACAAGCTGGTTTGACTAGGATATATTACAGGCTGAGCTTTTTTTGTGAACTGTATCATAGAGTAAAACTACATTTAATTTTTTAAAATCTTTCTTTCTTTCTTTCTTTCTTTCTTCTTTCTTTCTTTCTCTTTCTTTCTTTCTTTCTTTCTTTTAGAGACAGAGCACAAGCTAGCAGAGGGGCAGAGGGAGAAGGAGAGAGAATCTTTAAGCAGGCTCCACACTTAGGGCAGAGCCTGACATGGGGCTCGGTCTCATGACCCTGAGATTATTACCCTGAGATCATGGACCTGAACTGAAATCAATAGTCTGATGCTTAATAGGCTGAGCCACCCAGGTGCCCCATAGAGTAAAACTTTAAATGACAGGTGAACTATTTTCAATTTGGTCTCAGATATCCTGTGCAGGAAAAGGGAATACAAGTAATCCAGGAAGGAGGAAGGAAATGGAATCCTAAGTAGACTGTCAGTATCAGTGATTTTTCTTAATAGTTTCCTAGATATTTTATTTGTATGTATTTTTTTTCCAATGTTCTTTAATGTATCCCCTCCTTTTATTTTTTTCCTCACGTAGTTTAAAGCAAATTCCAGATATCATATCATTTTGCCCATGAATACTTCAGAAAATATCTCTAATACATAATATTTTTTTTTTTAAAAAAAGCATGTATAACTGCAATGAGATATTTCTTCTCTGGTTAGGAGGTTGTAGAGGGAAAATAGGTGAGAATTCTATCAACGAATTCATATAAGCATCCTTATGGGGAGCTCACTGAAGTCTTTGAGACTCCAGTCATTTATGTGTAAAATGTATCCTTTGATGGGCAATTCAATTGTGCTGAATATTACTACTACTAATATTAATAACTATCATTTATTGAGTTCTCATGTTTGAAGTAGAATACTTAGCATTTTGAAACAATATTTCATATGAATCCAGATAGCAACATTACCAACATTATCCAGTGGACATTGCAATGTCCCAATTTATAGACAAAGACATAAGTTCAGAGTATTAAGTAATTCCCCAAGATTATAGACTAAGGTACTAGCAAAGGAAAGATTTGAAACTAGCTCCATCTGGCTCCAAATTTCTGCTGCTATGTTATACTGCCACTGTATGAAATAGCACTCCTAATTAAGTTCTTAATTACCCAGGTCACCATGGCTGGAGATGAGTCACATGTGATTAACTCCAAAATTTCTAATCTTCTGCTTATTTAATTTAAACAGTCAAAATTAAAAAGGAAAATGTTAGACTTATGAAAGCCACAGTATAGAGATAGTCTGCTACAGTGAAGTAAACAAATATGGACACTGGAATCAAGTAATCTGGTTTAAATGCAGAGTCCTCTACAAATTTAGTGTGACTTACTCTTTTGAGTTTCAGTTTCCTTATCTGAAGAGTGAATACAAATGCCTGTCCTCTAATGCTCACAGAAAATAGTTTTCCCTTTCATAAATTACTTACTGAAACATCCTGAAATACTAGCAGAATCACCACTTTCCCCACCTGCAATAGACATAAACCAAGAATTTGCGTCAGCCAACTTCCCAGTATGAAGCAAAGCCTCTTCTTCCTCCTACCAATGATTGAGTCATTCTTCTATTAAATAGCAGTAGCTATTTAAACACTCTAGCAGGAGCTCACGGATTTTTACTTTGCAGAAGTCCTTGACTGCTTCACTCTCTCATTCTTGGAATGAATTTGGAAATGACTTTTGATGACTTCAAGAGCAAGACTATGAAGGATCAACCTGATCAGAAGCCAAATATAAAGAAAGCTAAAGGTATTAGGGGTGGGTGAATGTGCACAGCAACAGAATTCTAGGATTAGCCCAAAAATGTAAATTAATTGAATATAAGATTAGAAAGCTAAAACACCCGAGGATGGAAAAATATTGTAGAATTAATAACATTTACTTAAAAGAAAAACAATTCAGATATAATGGTGATGATGCTGATGATGATGATGATGATGATGTGAATGAACTAACTTGGTATGAATCATGATGTATAGATTCTGATAACTTTTATTAAACATTATCATACGTTATGTTCTATCCTATTCACTTTACATGCGTTATTTCTCTGAATCAGCATTTATAGGTAGACATCCAAGTTAACAGTAGTCATTTGCTCATTCATTCATTCATTCATTCATTCTTCATGTTGTAAATATTGAGTACCTGAATTTTTACAATTATGAAGCTAAATATCTCAGATCAGTCACCTACTGAAAAGAATCCAATTGCTTTCTGATCAGAAAATCACTAATGGGAACAGAGGTTGGATTAATGGTCTCTACCTACCCACGAAATGGGGCAAAGCGTGTCCTGTAGAAAATGGGAGCTTGTGCCTTCCCTGAACAGGTGGTGAGCCTATGATTTTCTTCTAAAAATTCAGGAGTTTCTTCACTCAAGAGTGGTAGACATACACTCATAGTATAGAATGAATACTGATCAGAGGGAAATATTGGTTGACAGATTTACACAGATATCTACCCCCAAGCTAGAATCCTAAGCAATTATTTGCAAGAGATACAACTATCTTCTACTTCTTTGCCAACTTGCCACATACACTCCAGGACCTTAATGACTTTTGAATCAGTGAATGAACTGTATTTCTTCCTGTTAAGATTTCTATTTTGTCTGTCTCATCTCTAGAGTCTAACAGAAGCGCTTTTGACTCTGTGAATATATTTGACCATTGATTGATTTGGATCATTACACATTTGCACTAGAAATTTTGGGATGTAATGTTCCAAGCCATGTAGCAACTGACCGTTGGATTAAAGACCTATGTTTGGATCTTAACATCTGTGTGATCTTATACAATTCACTGAGACTTCGGGTTTCCTTATCTGCATATAAATGATAACACGACCAGTACCCTATTTGTTTATTGTACAGGGTTAGGAGTTCACATAGATCATATGAGATATTTTCCCGTTGAACCAAAATATCTGTGCTTTTGCAGTGGTGGAGCTGTGAGCTACATGACTTATTTGTTTCTATAATAACGGTGAACTTTTATAACAACAAGGGCCACAGCTGGTGTAAGTATAGGACATGACATTAATATGAGTCAAATGAATATTGAAGTTTAATTTCTATTTTTCTTCAGTCAATAACCTTACTTCCAATGGTAATTTTAGTGGAATAAAAATTGAAAGCACAAAATTATAATTATTTGAGGTGATCTGTTGATTAACTAACTTACTTGTTTGGTGTCTGACATTCTTTTATGGCATACTACTTATAAAACACACTGTGTATGAGGTGCGTGTGTGTGCGTGTGTGTGTGTGTGCATACACATAGTCTATATTAAAAGTATCAGGCTCTCTGTTCTGTGGATGAAACTGATCCAACCAAGCTAGACTGAGAGTTTCTTAGAGAGTCATTATGGGGAGAGTAGATAAAGTATAAGCTTTAGAATCAGATACTTAACATCACATTATCTGATATTGAATCCTGGCTCTTAAATTGTGTCAGTTGTGTGACCAAGAGTAAATTACTTAAATTCTCTGTCTGTATTTTTCATCTGTAAATATGGACAATGAATTATTTGCAGAGCCCTTGGGAGGACTTCTACGGTAAGAAATGCAAAGTACAAGTTACAGACAGTTTCCAAAGAATTGTTTGATGACTTGCTTTCATCTTTTATGTCTTTCTGATTCTATCCTCTGTCACTCTAGGTCCTCATTTTCTTTCTTCTCGGTGGTGGTGCCCTACTGCTGTGACCCTGGGGATCCTTTGCTTGGGATTACTGGTAACTCTTATAATGCTAACAATGCAATGTAAGTACTGGAACAGGCTGAAAAAGAACTTACAAATATGGTTTATTAAATGGTTTCATAACTATAAACAGCCTTGATTTAGATACAGTCTAGACAAACTTTTTGGAATAAGTGGGAACATGAATAAGTACATTGTGCTTGTCCCTCAAATTGACTGGGACATGGAATTAAGATTATGAATGGTAGGTTTTTGTTTTGTTTTGTTGTTATAACTTCATGGGTAAAGTCTGTTTAAATCCTGGAATGATGAAAAAGAAAATAATTTGAAGCTACTAAGCCACAAGATCCCCTGAGACCCAAAAGGAAAAGAAACTTCATATAGTTCACATTGAGGTTGTTTTTTTGGTTTTTGTTTGTTTGGTTTTTTAGAGAGAGAGAACGCGAGTGGGGGGAGGAGCAGAGGGAGAGAGAAAGAGAGAATCTCAAGTAGACTCCATGTTTAGCACAGAGCCTGACATAGGCCTCGATCTGACAACCCTGAGATCATGACCTGAGCTGAAATCAAGAGTCGTATACTTAACCTACTGAGCCATCCAGGCACTCCTACATTGAGTTTTAATTGAGATGATTAAATACCAATTTAAAGTTAAGAATCAGAAACACTATCTCAATAAATGAAACATTTAAAATAACTGTAATTCAAATTTATAGTATGGCCACTTATAAGAGAGGATGTTGAGAGGAAAAGAAGTGATAAGAAGGATGAGAGTGGCCAAGAAGGAATGAAAATGGTATCGATCATCCATATAATCTGCCTGTGTATTTAGATTGTAGATCTGAGTTATTTTGTCCATCTAGAATCTAGATGATTAAGGCCTTGGAAGTGCTATTTGTTTCTCAATTGTTGGTTAAAGTCACCAACCATTTATTTTTTCAATCTGTTAACACTTAGGGCCTTCCCTAATGACTAGGATAAGTGCCCTTGACTCAGTGGTGGTGACTGGATGAGTCTTCCCGTGAGAAGAATCACTTTACAACAGTCTCAAATCCAGCCTTCAACCCAAGGGGTCAGTCTGTTTTGTACTGAATCATCAAGCTTCTGGAACTGAAACATTTGACCCTTTTGCCTGCCAGATTTCACAAACTTTATTTCATCCCCACCCTTCCTAAAATGTACTGTGGCTAAAAAAAAAGAACCCAAGAAACAAAAAATGCTTGAAATTGTTATGACATAGCACCTTAAAATAATTGGGAGGGTGCCTCAAAAAAGGGGTGTCACAGTTTTTAAATAAAATTAGGAAGTCTGGAAGGGTAGAGAGTTAGCAGCGGAATAAAGACACAAATAGAGTAAATCATTAATGACAACTATTAATAATCACTGAGTCTGGTTGGCATCTATTTCAGATTGTCTGTATTTTATTTATGCCATTGATATACCCTTTATCTTATGATTGCTTTTAAGCTTGTCTGTAACTATCAATAACAAGCAAAATCCTGTTTGTTTGTTTTTTAATCAAAAGTGTCTGTGACAGTTCCTGACATTTAAAAAAAAATACTGCAGGAATATTAAATAACTTTTAAATCCATAATTTCTGAGTAATTTTCCAGCAGTTTATCTGTTGTCAAAATAGATAATTTGATTCAATTCTTTGATTTCCTCAAAATCCAGTGGAGGGATTTTTATTCAGGATTGGTAATGGAGTTCTTATTTCAGCTATGATTTAGTATCACAGGTTTCTGATCTTCTAAAGCAACAGCAAGCAAACCTTACTAACCAGGAAATTATACTGGAGGGACAGATCTTAGCACAGAAGCAGGCAGAAAAATCTTCCCAGGAGTCAGAAAGGGAACTCAAAGAAACAATAGAAACCCTTAACCAGAAGCTGGATGAAAATTCCAAAAAACAGATGCAACTTCATCATCAGAACCTGAATCTCCAAGAAGCTCTGAGGAAAGCAGCAAACTTTTCAGGTATGGGGGATGGGGAGGTGAAAAGAAGTAGTGGAAACTTCTCTGTTTAATCTAAACTCTGCTTTGAAAATGTCTCTAGGCATGAAATTGGCATATTAACATATATTCATAATGTTTGACACCAGAATTTCTCTATTTTTGTCAACCCACCCTTCTCTCTGCTAAATTCTTGAGATACCTGATTTAATTAAGCACAGCTTTTGGTGGATTTAAATTTTCTTTCCTCATAAGAACCTCTTCTTTATTTTTAAAATTTAGTTTTGAGATATTTCTGGAAGAATTCTCCCACCCTTACCCTTTGCCATGGATTCTTACTTCTTTCTGTTCCAATGTATCTTTTTTTTTTAAGGATTTTATTTATTTGAGAATGAGAGAGAACAGAGTGAGAGTACCAGTAGGGGGGAGGGGCAGAGGGAGAGGGTGAAGCAGGAAGCCTGATGCAGGGCTCCATACCAGGACCTGAGCGGAAGGCAGATGCTAACCGACTGAACCACCCAGGCACCCCTGTACCAATGTATCTTAATCATTGATTTCTTTCCCTATGGTGTCTCCTTTGTCCCTGGGAAGCTCTACATTAACTTTATTCTATAACTCTATTACTTAAAGTATACAACATCAATTTAAATTAAATGAATGGAGGTAGGCTGACTTGCAAGTGTTGGGTAGATACTTTAGGTAAGAAAAAAATATAAAGGGCCCAGGAAGTCAGTTTATATAAGAAGAATTGAGTTGATCTCAGAATCTAGGAGGCAGGTAGAAATAGCATCTATAAGAAGGGGATGATGATGTGAACTCTGATGTTATTACAGAGTTATCTGTGTCATTTAGTCTTTGTACAACATGTAATTAAGTCAGGCATATGCTTTTCATCATAGGGAGATTTAAGGGATATGAGATGGAATTACTCTCAGAGATGCATTGCTTTCTTGGCGGTGTATGAATGAGTCTCCTATTCTCAGCATTAGTAACTAACTGCTACTAATAAACAGAGATTTCTCCAGTTTCTTGCTTGTACATCTCACTTGATCTCAACCATGCAATTTATTTGAATATGGATTATATAACAGTTCACAAATACCCACAGATCTTTATTTTATAGATGAAAAAAATTGATAGCCAGAGAAGTTAAGTGATGATAAAATGATAAGTAGTTTTTTTTTATAAAGTTTTGGAGCTAATAAATCCTTTCAATATTTACAGGGTTATTTAAATTTGCAAAAGAAGCAGAGATTTTTGGACAAACTGATCTTTAGCAAGTATCAAACCTGTATTTAATGTCTTTATTAAGGAGGGAGCTATCGAGGAAATTAAAGAATACATTGTCTCTAAAAAGGTGTAAAGGAAGGAGACTAATTTATCAAAGATAGGAATGTTTATATAAGCAGACATAGCTACATACCAACCAATGATTCAGTCCCCAGATGGGGCTGTGAAAGTTTTTTTTTTTTTTTTTTTTTATCAGTTGTATGAGATTAAATCTACGTCAGGACCATCCAGAACTGTCTCCCAGAGATTCCAGGCATGGGCAACCAATCAAAAATATTAAGTAATATGTTTTTCACTGGTAGATATCCCAGGTAACACGTTCCATTCCTTGACAGTGTCGGATAAAGGCCAATTAATAGAGATAGCAAATAAAGTACTGCTTTTCATCAAGCAGCTTTGAGAAGATTCTCAAAAACATTAATAATAAAATACCACATGGAAAAAAAAATAGACCAGTTTCCTCAAGTTTGAGACAAGTTTTATCTTTCTTACTAACAAGTCTGTGGTCCACAGTGTAGATATGAAGAGAGAGAGATTCTGAGAAGTTACCAAATGTGGTTTGCAGGAGGTCATCCAGCTAGAAAGGTGCAGGGTCTTCACAGTAATAGACTTTATATTTAGGACTGAAATTAGTGGTGGTTGTCAACCTTTGGTGTACAACATTATCACTACAGTAGCTTTTTAAAAATGGTAACTTCTAGGTTTACCCCGAGATTCTGTATCAAAACATCTTGAAGGGCACCAAGAAATTTCCTTAATTGATTCAAACGCAAAAGTTTGAGAGGTAGTGCATGTCGTGATTAAACACGTGGATGTGAGAGCGAGTCTGCCAAGTTTCACATTCCCATTTACTCTATCTGCCAAAGGAAGAAAATGAATGGAACTTATTTCATCATGTTGTTATGAGGATTAAATAAGTTAATGTGTGTAAAGTACTGCCAACATAGTGATATTGTGTTCGTTAAAAAAAAAAAGAAATGAAAAGAGGACCCCAGGCAGGCTCAATCTGTAGAGCATGAGATTCTTGATCTTGGGGTCATGAGTTCAAGTCCCACCTTAGGGGCTTGGGTGTAGAGTTTACTTAAAAAAGAAGTTTTTTTAATTAAAAGAAACACAGGTAGTTTGAATACCACATAGGGCTATGTATTGGACAACGTATGTCTAGAAACAGGAAGCACAATATATAAGCTTAAATTCATTATTTGAAAACCTGAAGTTTTAAAATACATAAATGTACCTTTTTTAAAAGATTTTCTTTTTTTTTTTTTTTAGATTTATTTATTGATTGATTTTAGAGAGAGAAAGTGCACATACTAGTGAGGGGGAGAGGGGCAGAGGGAGGGAGAATCCTGAAGCAGACTCCTTGCTGAGCACAGAGCCCAAGGGGCTCCATCCCACCAGCCAGAGATCATGACCTGAGCCAAAATCAAGAGTTGGTCACTTAACCTACTGAGCCATCCAGGCACCCCAGATTTTATTTCTAAGTATTTTCTACACCCAGTGTGGGCCTAAAACCCACCCCGAGATTAAGAGTTGTGTGCTCCCCTGAGCCAGCCAGACACCCCAAGCTTATTTTCTTAATAGCAGTGTGGCTATTAACATATCCACTCCCCGAGCTCTTCCATTATTCCAAACATAATTATAAAAAATAGGTCAGATTCTAAAGTTACATCTCAGCTCAAGTTTTGCCTTTGAACACACTTGTTTTTAATTTAGTTTACTAAAATCAGAATACTTTAGGAGAAATAAAGACTTTTGGTCTATTGAGGTCTTTGAAGACTCTGGATATAATTCTAATTAAGAAGAGATGATATGCATGTGACAGTCCCGAGGGGAGAATTGATTTAAGAACTGTAGAAATATTTTTACTCAGGCATCACTCACTGATTAGATATACTACACTTCCTAGGTCCTTGTCCCCAAGACTGGCTCTGGCATGAAGAAAACTGTTACCTATTTTCCTCTGGCCCATTTAATTGGGAAAAAAGCCAGGAGAACTGTTTGTCTTTGGATGCCCAGATGCTGAAAATTAATAGCACAGATGATCTGGTGAGTTTTTATGGTTGTACATTGGGCTGGAGTAGTGCCTTATAGGGAAATAAATCAGGTTTATGCCCTTGGTGGAGGAGCTCGTGTTTGAGAATCAGAATACTTATTTTCTAGGCTCATCTGACCACTAATGATATGCATGACCTTGGGTAGAGAGGTTACATTGTATCTCTAGGCTTTTGTAAACATTTCTGTAAAACCACGGAAAGGATGTCAGGGATCTCTTTTGGTTCTTTAGGTTTGTGAATCTAACCTAAACATTACTCCCCACAGAAATTCATCCAGCAAACAAGTGCCCATTCCAATTTCCCATTCTGGATGGGGTTGTCTCTGAGGAAACCCAGCAGCGCATGGCTCTGGGAGGATGGCTCTCCTTTGATGCCCCACTTGTAAGTTTCCTATTCTTTGCTGAACGTGCTAGTGAAGTTGCTTCCACATTCCACATAATGTCCTCTTCTTGTCAGGGAGAAGCTTGAGGAATTTCTGAACATTCCTTCTCCACCTCTGTCAGACAAGGACTTGCCCATTTAGCCTTTCAGACCTTCTCTGGAGTTTTCCTTCCCACATTTATTACTGATTTGAAGCTTTAAGACAAGGTTAAGTTTCTGGCACAAAGTGGCAGTAAATCTACCTTTTTTTTCCCCCCCTTCCCTATCTGCAGGTTTAGACTCCAGGGTCCTGTTTCACAGAACTATCCTTCAGGCAGTTGTGTATATATACAAAGGGGAGCTGTTTTCGCTGACAACTGCATTTTAACTGCATTCAGTATATGTCAGAAGAAGGCGAATCTATTGAGAGCACAGTGAGTTCGAAAGCTCTGGAAGAAGAGAAGGAGAATTCTTTTCTGGAATTTAAGTTGTCCTTCATCACTTAGGTGTAAACCACGAGAGCCCTATGAACTGCTTGTTATTAGCTGATGGCAGAACTCCCTAGCAGAGACTGGGCTTCCGGCTGCCTGGCACCTTGATATCAGAAATTTTGATTCTGTTTCTCTCTCTCTGTTTTTCACCTAGCTTGTCCCAAGTCTCCCTGCCAACCCTTCAATCCCCCTTCACTTTTTTTATTTTAAAGTCTTATTCCTCTTCAAGTCTTGGGAGCCCTCTGTACTCAGTCCTCTACCTCAGTACCATCTTCCCCTCACCTTCCTAAACCACATAGAAGATGGAATGTGGAGAACTTGCCCAACTGGTGGATGCATGGAAAAATGCATGCGAAACAGAAAAGAATGCACGAAGAAACAGAAAAAGGGAAAGGCCATGCTGGAATCCAGAAACGTGTGTTCTCAACGTTAAAAGCTACCACTTGTTGGTCTTTTAAATTGTGATCTTTCTCCAGATTCCACCACGTACACATGCGCACACACGACATACACACCCCACATCATCACATTTTGGGGCAATTGGGATGTCCCAGGAAGTAATTACAAATTGAATGATCTTTTCAGTCAACTAATCACAATTCATTATTGGTTTTGGAATCTAATTATTTCTTCATCCTTTATCAAAGGATAGCTTAATCGCTTTAATCCTTCAGATGGTATTTGTTAGAATCATGGGGACTGAGGCAAAAATCGATTTTTTTTTCCCTAAAGTACACACCATTTGTAAATGAGTTCTTCTCAACTCTGTTGTGCTGTGCTAATATGGAAACACACAGGACGAAAATATGAAGATACTCAATTAAAGAACAAACTGAGCCAGGTATGGAAATACAGCTGAATAGAAACAGATGGAATTAGAAGTATTCCTTCTATTTTCAGTATTTCTACTCCCTTGCTACCTCCCTTCACAGGTTATTCTACTTTTTAAAGGAAGCCTTATCATTTTGTTGCACATAATCTAGCACCAACTTCATAAAAAAAAGAAAAAGCTGTATCATTCCTAGGAAGACAAGAGATATTTTCTTTTCTTAGCACATTTATTGATGTTTAATTGGCATATAACAAACTTAATATATTTGAAGTACACAAGAATTTTCATATATGTGAACATTTTCCATTGAAATCATCGCCACAATTAAGATAGTGAACATTTCCATCATCCAACTTTTATCATCCTCTCCCCAATGCCTTCTCCTCAGACAACCACCAAACTGCTTTCAGTTTGCATTTTGTAGCATTTTATATGAATGGAGTCAAACAGCATGTCTTCTTCTTTATTTTTGGTCTAGCTTCTTTCACTTAGCTAATCATTTTGAGATTCATTCATCTTATTGCTTGCATCAATTTTTCACTCTTTTTAAATGTTGAGTATATATATGAATATACCCCAATTTGTTGATAAATTACCTGTTGATGACCATTTGGGTTGTTTTCAGTATTTGTCTATCGCAGATAAGGGTGCTATAGGTATTTGTGTACAAGTCTTTGTTTGTACATAGTATTTCTCTTCTCTTGGGTAAATGCTTAAGAGTTTAATGTCAGGATCACTCAGTAGGTGTATTTGAGAAATTGCCAGACTATTTACCAAAGTTGTACCATTTGATATTCCTACCAGCAATGTATGAATGTTCCAATTCCACCTATCCTTGCTAACACTTGGTATGGTCAGTCTTGTAATTGTAACCTTCTAATAGGTGTATGGCGGTATATTACTGTGGTTTAATTTGCATTTCCTAAATGAAAAATAATCTTGAGGTCTTTTTATTTACTTATATTGCTTATTTACCATCTACATATTTTCTCTGATAAAGTAATGTACAAATCTGAGAAGTTTCGAGTTGTTTGTTTTTTTATTGTTACATTTTGAGAGCCCTTTGTATATGCTGGATAAAAGTCCCTTATCAGATGTCTTTTTGATCATCTTTTGTTTTTGTTTTTCAGTTTATGGCTTGACTTTTAATTCTCTGGAAAAGCAGTTTTAAATTTTGATGAAGTCCATTTTCATGTTTTTACTGGTGTTTCTAAGAACTTGTTGGCAAACTCAAGGTCACAAAATTTTCTCCTGTGTTTTCTTCTAGACATTATATAGTTACAGGTTTTACATGGAAATCTGTAACTTACTTTGGGTTAGTTTGTAAGTCATGTATTAAAGTGCTCTCTCTCTCTCTCTCATTATTATTATTATTTTTTTTTTTTTGCATATGGATATTCAACTGATTTAGCAACATTTGTTGAAAAGACTATTCTTTCTTCACTACATTGCCTTTGCACTTTTGTCAACAATCAGTTACCCATATGTGCATGGGTCTATTTCTGTCTCTCTATTCTATTCCACTGATCTACTTACATATTTTTACACCACCATGAATATTGCAATTTCTCTAAATCATGTAGTGGTAATCCTTCAACACTGTTCTTTTTTCAAAGTTGTTTTGATTAATCTATGTCTTTGTATTTCCATGTTAACTTTTGAATTGGCTTGTCCATTTCTAAAACCTAACAAACAAACCCTGTTGAAATTTTGAAGGATTGCATTGAATCTATTAGAAAAATGTGGGGAAAATTGAAATTTTAAAAATACTGATTTGGGGGCGCCTGGGTGGCTCAGTCGTTAAGCGTCTGCCTTCAGCTCAGGTCATGATCCCGGGGTCCTGGGATCGAGCCCCACATCGGGCTCTCCCCACTGCAGGAAGCCTGCTTCTCCCTCTCCCACTCCCCCTGCTTGTGTTCCCTCTCTCGCTGTGTCTCTCTCTGTCAAATAAAATAAATAAAATCTTAAAAAAAAAAAAAATAATGACATGCTCAGTAAATAAAGTTGCAAAAAATAAATAAATAAATAAAAATAAAAAAATAAAAATACTGGGTTCCCTGCTCGGCAGGGAGCCTGCTTCTCCCTCTGACCCTCCCCCCTCTCATGTGCTCTCTCTCTCTCATTCTCTCTGTCTCAAATAAATAAATAAAATCTTTAAAAAAAAAAATAAAAAATAAAAAAAAAAAATAAAAATACTGATTTGTTCAACTCATAAACAAGGTATATCTCTCCATTTACTTGTGTTCTTTAATTTCTTTAAGCAATGTTTTGTAATTTTCTCTGTATAGATGTTTCACATATGTTCTTAGATTATCATCATATATTTCATATTTTTGATGCTACTAGAGATGGTATTGTTATCATTTATAATTTTAATTTCCAAATGTCTCTTGATAGTATATAGAATTATAATAAACTTTTTTATACTAACCTTATATCCTGAAACACTTATTTTTTCTAGTAATGTGTGTGTGTGTGTATTCCATTGGATTTTTACATAGATAATCATGTCATCTGCAAATAAAAACACTTTTATTTCTTCCTTTCTGGATGATTTTTATTTCTTTTCCTTGCTAGATTTCATAGACTAGACAGACCCTCTAGTAAACATTGAAAGAAAGTGGTGAGAGTGAATATCCTTATTTTGTTCTTGATCTTGGAAGAAATCAGTGTTAATACAATTAAGTATGGTGTTAACTGTGTATTTTTCATAGATGCTCTTTTTTCATTTGAAGAAGTTCCCTTTTATTCCTAGAGTGCTGAGAGATTTTATCAGGAATGGGTATTGATTTGTCTACATCTACTTTTTTTACATCTATTGAAATGATTACATATTTTAATATTTTTCTTTTTAATTTTTTAACGTGATGAGTTACATTGAATAATTATAAGAGGTTAAACCAACCTTGGGTTCTTGGGATTTATTATCATTTTAATATATCGGTGGATTAGTTCTGCTAAAATTTGTTTTAGGATTTTTGCAAGTATGTTTATGAAGGATATTGATATGTAATTTGCTTTTTGTGTAATGGCTTTGTCTGGTTTATGTTTTAGAGAAGTACTGCTCTATGTCAATTTTCTGGAAGGTTTTGTGTGGAATTGGTACTATTTGTTCATTATTTATATAGTTTACCACTGAAGTCATCTGGACATGGGTTTTCTTTTTTTGTAAGATTTTTAACAATAGATTCAGTTGAATGGATGTAATATCATTCAAATAATTCTTTCTTGAGTGTACTTTGTTGGGCGTTAGTGTCTTCCAAGGAATTTGTCCACTTTATCTAAATATTTAATTTCTTGGCCTAACATTTTTCCTTGTATTTTCTTTTTATCATTTCAATATCTCTAGATTTTGTATTAACGCAACTTCTCTCATTCTTGACATTGTTAATTTTTGTATTTCTCTTTTTTTAATTAGTTGGTTTAGAAGAAAAAGTTCATTTTTCTTCTTGATGAAACTCTTTTTTTCATTGAATTTACTTTTTTTGTAAAAAGTACAGTCTATTACTTTTGTTTTCTATTTTATTAATTTCTGCTTCAATTGATATTTTTTCTTTCTTCTACTTAATTATGTTTTAATTTGCTCTTCTTTTTCTAGTTTCTTAAGATGAAAGTTCAGTTCACTGATTTCAGATCTTTTCTTTCTTTTTAAATATAGCCATGTTGTGCTCTATGTTTCCCCTTAAGCACTAACTGTAGTGGTATGCAACAATTCTGATTTTTTTTCATATTTATTCAGTTCAAAATACTTCCTAATTTCCCTTTAATTTCTGTTGTCTCATAACTCCCTTGGGAGCTTCCTGTTCCTGGATGAAATCTGAAACTGCCTCATCTCCCTTACTCAAAGGGCAAGGGGAGACCAAAGAGAGGCATGCTACTCCAGGTTGGGAGGTAGCAGGTTTAATAAGCAAAGGGAACTTACATACAAGGCTTGTCTCAGGTGGCAGCAAGACTAGTTAATCCCCCACCCACACTCCAAATATTAAAAATTTATACAGAGGCCTTAACTAGGCTCAACCATGCACACCAGGCAGGTGTTCTCATCACCACATCACTGTCTCGAGGCTATATCCTTGGAGCAGCTCCTCGGAGCAGAAAAGGCAAGCAGAACCCACATTTGAAAGACAGAGGAGGGAATGAGGAACCTTTGACTGCTGGTCCAGCTCACAGGTCAATTGGAGGTCATGTCTTTTCGATGACCTTCCCCAAAACTCCACCCTTCTTGACTGGCTCTTATAATCTCACGTACCCCTCTCTTTCACAATGTGCCCTGAGCAGTCAGCAAGGGGTTTCACCAGCATGGAGGCGGCTCCTTTGGTGGTTCTCTGGCTGCATTGGAGGCAGATGCCACAGCAAGAATACAGGTACATGTAAGAGAAAACAATGATTTTAAAATCAGTGACACATTTTTTCTACCAAGAGACCAGTGATCCAAACCACTGATTTATTAATTCCCCTGGGCTGGGGGTTGAATCATTTAGGGCATTTACCTGTGTCGTTCTGTGACTTAATAAAGATAATACATTAGCAGATGTATTAGGTATGAACACATAAAATTCTGTTTGGATAACGGCATCGGTGCCTCCTTGAGAGGTAGTAATAATGTCTAAGGCCATATTTTTGAAGACTCTCATTAGAGTCATTTCAGCGTTCAGTAAGGACAGGTTGTGTTGACTATCTGTTGGGTGAATTTCGTAAGGGTTTCTATGTGTCCTATAACATCCTCTAAACCAATGGGGAGCAAAGATAGCAGCCAAATAATGAACTAGTAGAAAACAGAATGTGCCCACCTGGCCTCGCGAAGAGGGAGGCTGGCAGTTTTAGGAACCTGACCTGGTTGTACATACCTCTGGGGGAGGCAGCACTGTCAGGCAGGAAATGGACTGGGGACAGGATACATCAGACCAGGACCCTTATCTTCTCCTCTCTTTCAATGACACATGTTCCTGTCCGTTCATATATTCCAACAGGTGCATCTTGCATCAAGACAACAGAATTTCAGTGGAGATTAAGTAGTTTCCCCTCACCCAGAGGGTGCAAAGTAACTCACCCATCTTGGGGGGATGTCCCATTGCAAATTCCAGTAGATAATTTTTTTCCCCCAGTCATTATGGGGCTTTGTGCTCTCAGCAGCATGGAACATTGATCCTCAGTGAGAATCAGGTCAATGGCTGTTTCCCAAGACTTCCATACCTTTATTGTATTTGTGCCTCAGCCGGGGTCTCTTGTCTGGCATGTGAGGCGACAGGCCCTACTGGTGGATCATTCAAATGTATTAAAGCCTGGGATAGTATTTTAGCCCACCCAGTCAAGATGGTTTTACCTGTTAATAATTTAATCTGCTGTTTTAGTAGTTCATTCTTCCTTTCTACCAACCCTGCTGCTTGCCATTTGTAGAGGAGATGGAACATCCAATGTCAATTCTTTTGCCCAGTCTTGTACATCATAACCTTTGAAATGTGACTCCTCACTACTGTCTGTGTGTAATACTCAGCTTCTCTCATCCCCTAGTGGTGGCAGCCGGTTTCCCCAGTGACAGGGGAAAGCTTGGATTAGGTCAGATTCAGTGTCCACACAAACCAAGGCATACTTAGAACCCTCACTCAGAGAAACGGGGCTGACATAATCAATTTGTCAATCCCTTACTGCCTGGGAACTTCAGTGGATGGTCCCAGATTCTTCCAGCAGTTGTCCTGGGCATTGTTCAGAATACACAGGACATGCTGTTACTTCATTAACCAAGTCACTGTACTTCAAGGGCAGTCCAGCATCCTTGGCAATACTGTGGTGGTCGTTTTTGTACGCACCCAATCTGCTTTTTTTTTTAATTATGTTATGTTAATTGCAATACATTACATCATTAGTTTTTGATGCAGTGTTCCATGATTCACTGTTTACATGTAACACCCAGAGCTCCCAATCTGCTGAATCTATTGAAGGGTCAGTAGCTAGGGTCCGTAACTGAGCTAGAGCATCAGCTTTCTGACTGCAAGGGGGTGTCAGTGCCTCGTGAGCTGGCACTTGCAGGACAGTGAAGAGTGCCTCAGGCTTTTGCAGATGGACCCAAATGTCTTTCCACATATCCTGCCCCCACAAGAGCTTATATATGATCATCCATCCCTTGGCTTCCCATTGTCCAAGCCATAGGATCGATCCCTCTGAAAACTGCCCAACTGTCCTTGCAAAGGATTAATGACCAGGACTCAAGAGTGATCACTAGGCAGATTGCTTTGAGCTCAGCCCACGGGCTACTGCACTGGCAGCTGTGTGAGAGGCTCTCCCTGGAGGAACATTGTGTACGCCACCAGGAGCTGTTGCTCTGTAGGGGTATAATGAGTTTCTGTCCCCTTACAGAGCCGGGACCAAAGTCCTAGGGGCACTCCCCTTCCTGCTGTCTCTGCCACAGCGCTCAACTCATCCCTTCTGGAGTCGCACACACACGTAACTCAAATGGTAGCCCTGCTCCAGAGAGATGCCCAGAGCTTTAATTTACTTAACTCGAATTTTTGCTTTTTCATTGCTGCTCTGATCCCCAGTCCCATATGCACCCTTTTTTTAGCAGGCAGTATAAGGAATGGAGGCACTGAGCCAGGAGAAGAATAAAAGTCTTCCAGAACCCCATAATCCTTACAAAGGCTTGTACATCATTAATTATAGCTTTTGGGGCAACATGGGTTTTACCCAACCAGACAACATCTAAAACATTATAACGGTGCCTGGGCTTTGGATTTTCCGTTGGTCCATTACCCATCTTCTCCCTTACAGATGCTCTAGCAAAGTCTGCAGGGTGTCCTGCAGCAGAGGCCAGTCTTCCCATGTTAACACTGTATCATCAGTGTCAGGGGCCCATTTTACCGATGTGGGGAAGGACAACAGGGACAAGTCCCAGCTACCATCCTGCACATGGTGGGTCTATGTAGGTAGCCTTGCAGGAGCACTGAAAGGTTCATCTTTGTCCCTCACACATGAAGGCAAATTGATCTTAGTTATCAGAAACCTGTGCTTGTCCAAGTCTTTTCCATGAAATCTCCTTGAAGATGAAGCACTTATACAAGACTTTTTTTTTTTTAACCAAAGCATCAGAGTAAAACAATAATTGCAAATGACAAAAGAACTTAAAATGGCCATGCTTAAAGACTTGAGAGTTCATCATGATGAAATTGACAAGGGAATTTGGTTATTTCTATGACATACCTTTTAAAATTGTGATTGGTGGGCGCCTGGGTGGCTCAGTTGGTTGTGTCTGCCTTTGGCTCAGGTCATGATCTCAGGATCTTGGGATCCAGTCCCACATTGGGCTCTCTGCTCAGCGGGGAGCCTGCTTCTCGCTCTCACTCTCCCTCAGTGCTCTCCCTCTCTTTCTCTCTCTCTCAAATAAATAAATAAAATCTTAAAAAAAAAAATTGTGATTGGTAGCATTATACCAGGACATATCAGATATTAAGAATTTTATACAAATATACCGTAAAGCAAGTTTAGCACCACTTCTGATTTGACAACGCTTCTCATGAAATTTAACCTAGACAAAAAAATTACATAGTTGTAAAAAAAAAAAAAAAAACCTTATTTTTTTTAATAGACAAGACTCAGTTTCTTAATAAAAACCTGGTAAAGACAAAACATGGAATCTTTATTTTCTAGTCAGATTACATTAAGAGTAAAGGAAAACCTTCGTTTATAATTTCTTATTAAGAGCAGACCAATAATCTACAAGAACTTTGTCCTCCTACTAGAGAGAAAACCAAATTTTCATTTTACTATGGTGTACTTTTGAAATCAAAATTCTCCTCTAAAGCAAACAAACTTACATAAATCAATTCTAATCTTAGCTTGACTACAGGTAAAATTCTTTTCTCAATATGCCTTTTCCATAAACCTTCTGCAACTTTCTAAACCCATACAGCTGTCATTCCAAAATTCCAGCTGGGAATTGGGTACCCACTCCCATGGCTTAAGCTTTTCACTGATATTTGTGATCTTTGGAGGCTGTAGACTAGTTCTGGGGCAAGGGAACTTCTACAGCACTGTGCGTTTTAAAAAGCCTTTCTCGTTTTATTTTTTCCTTCAGTCTCTGTGGGCAAAGGTTATCTACTGGGTGTTTACATTTCAAAGACATGTAAGATTTACAGCTCAAAAGGACACAGAAAGAATGTAAGTTTTCTCTTGGAAGTTTTGGGGTAATTGCTATTTAAAATGTTCTTTGTATAAAGGATCCCAAGTCATGGGGTACTTTGTTCCCTCATCAATCACCATAATAGCCTCCTCTTCATTTTCATCTTTACCAGAAATTCCACCTCTTAATCAGGCTTTGTCACCAATGCCTGGATCTTAATCTGTGGCAGCTTGCACCCTCCTAGCTTTGCAAAACAGCATGCTAATCTCTCCAACTGATTATCCTGCTCTCCTACCTTGGCAGCCAGCCGGAAGCTAGCGGACTAGTGGACACCCACACATCCTCCTCTAACGTCAGCTCTTCTAACTTTCTAACCAGAGCATCAGCCTAGTTGGGCATCGGTGGCCAGCCGAGATGCCCACGGTAGAGGCCAGCCTGATGCAGCACCCATATGCTTCCTTTCTCTGCCACAGTGTGCTGTCCTCAGTTTCCCCAATAAGCACATTACAGCAGCCAGTGCTTTCGAGGTGTCCCTGGAGTCATGCAGTGGTCCACAAGCATCTAACATATGGACCACCCCTCCCCACATAAAAGTCAATGGATTCCCCCAGAAGATCCCTCTTTCCCATGGCTTGTTTCTTCAGTCTCCTGGCTGGCTCACCAGTGTGTCGGTTCGCAACCCTCTTGGGAGTTTCCTCCACGTAGTCTGAAACCAGCCCCATATTCACCAAGGGCAGAGAGAAATGAAGGAAAGAGGCAGGCCTTTCAAGATTGGTAGGTGGCAGGTTTAATAAGCAAAGGAAACTTACGTACAAAGCTTGTCATGGGCGGTCATAAGACAGTGAATCCCTATGCCCACCAATTTAAAAGTTTATGTAGAGACCTTAATTAGGTTCAATCACCTACACTATGCAGGTGTTCTCAACACCACATCACTATCTCAAGCTTATGTCCTTGGAGCAGCCCCTGGGAGTGGGAAAAGCAAGAGGAATCATATCCAAAAACAGAGGAGAGGGTGAGGAGCCTCCCTGGGGTTAGCTCACAGGTCAATTAGCAGTTACATTTTTTTTTTTCAATAACCTTCCCCAACAACTTCTTCTTTGCTCAATTGGTTGTTTAGAAATGTGTTATTCAGTTTCCAAATATTTGGGGATTTTCCAGAGATCATTGTGCTATGGGTTTTCAATTTAATTCTATTCTAGGCAGAAAACAAACTTTCTATGACTTGATCTTTTAAATTTATTGAGACCTGTTGTTAAATTTTTCATGTATACTTGAGGAGAATGTGTATTCTGCTGTTGTTAAGTGGAATGATCTAAAAATGTACATCAGATGAAAGTGGTTGATGACTTAGTTCAAGTCTACTATATCCTTGATGATTTTTTGGGGTCTATTATCCTATCAATTATTGAAAAAGAAATATCTAAACCTCTGACTATAATTGTAATTTTATCTGTTTGTCTTGTAGTTCTATCAGTTTTTGCTTTGTATATTTTAAAGCTCTGATAATAGAGGCATAAATATTGTGGATTGTTATTCCCTCTTGAGGAATTAACCCCTATATCATTATGAAATGAACTTCTTTATCTCTGTTAGTAGTGTTTGCTATGTATCTATTTGTCTGAAATTAATGTAGCCATATAGCCATTCCTGGTTTTCTCTGACCTTTTCAGTCCTTTTACCTTTTTTTAAAAAAATATTTTATTTATTTACTTGAGAGAGCAAGAGTGAGAGAGAGAGAGAAAGAGGGAGAGGGAGAAGCAGACTCTCCGCTAAGCAGAGAACCTGATGCAGGGCTTGATACCAGGACCCTGAGATCATGACCTGAGCCAAAGCCAGATGCTTAACCGACTGAGCAACTCAGGTGCCCCAGTCCTTTTACTTTTAACATATTTTTTTCTCTTTATACTTAGAATGTGGTTCTTTTAGGTGACATATAGTTGAGTCTTGCTATTTTATATAATTTGACAATTTCTGTCCTTTAGGTGTTTAAACCATTTACATTTAATGTGATTTTGATATAATTAGATTTAAATCTTTTTTATATTTGTTTTCCATTTGTCTCAACTTACCTTTGTTCTCTTTTCCTTTTCCTGCCTCCTTTTTTAAAAAAAGATTTTATTCATTTATTTGAGAGAGAGAGAGTGTGTGCACAAGAGCAGGGAAAGGCGCAGAAGGAGAGGAAGAAGGCAAGAAGCAGACTTCCCGCTGAACTCAGAGTGGGGCTTGATCCCAGGATCCTGAGATCATGACCTGAGTCGAAGTCAAATGCTTAACTGATGAGCCACCCAGGTGTCCCTTCCTGCCCACTTTTTTTTTTTAAAGATTTTATTTATTTATTTGACAGAGAGAGACACAGCGAGAGAGGGAACACAAGCAGGGGGAGTGGGAGAGGGAGAAGCAGTATTCCCGCTGAGCAGGGAGCCGGATGCGGGGCTCGATCCCAGGACCCTGGGATCATGACCTGAGCTGAAGGCAGACGCTTAAAGACTGAGCCACCCAGGCGCCCCTCCTGCCCACTTTTGTATTAATTAACTATCCCATTTTATCTTCCTGTTGGCTTATTAGCTATTTCTCTTCATTATATTATTTTTGTAGTTGTTTCAGGATTTATAATACACATCATAACTTATTGAAGTGATATGCAACCTCATGTATAGGAATAGAACCTTACAGCAGGCTACTTCCATTTCTCTTCTCCCAGTTGTCCTGCTAATGGTACCATACATTTCATTTTTATATATATTATAAACATCAAAATACATAGTTATTATTTTTGCTTAAAGAGTAAATTATCTTTTTTTTTTTAAGATTTATTTATTTGGGGGGGGGCAGAGAGAGCACATGCTCTGGGGAAGGGAGGGGAGAAGGAGAGAGAATCCCCAGCAGATGCAGGGCTTGATCCCACAACTCTGAGATCATGACCTGAGCCAAAACCAAGAGTTGGCTGCTCAACTGACTGAACCACCCAAGCACCCCAATGTAAGTCATCTTTTAAAGATGTTTAAATAATAATAAAAAAACTACATATTTACCCATGTAGTTACTATTTCTGATGCTCTTCATTTTTTCCCCCTAGATCTACATTATTATCATGTGATATTTTCATTTGTCTTGAAGGACTTCCTTTATCATTTCCTGTTGGGATGGTCTGCTTGTGAGGAATTCTTTCTGCCTTTTGACCACGTTTGGCAAAATTTAAGCTACTAAGCTATTATCTATTCAAATATGTATTCTGCTTCACCCTGAACCCCTCTTCCCTGCCACACACACTATTCAGGGACTCCAATCACATGTATATTAGGTAGCCAGAAGTTATCCCACAGTACCCTAATGCTTCTTTCCTTCCTTTTCCCTCCCCTCCCTCCCCCTCTCCCTTCCTTCTCTCCCTCATTCCTTCCCTTTTAAAGTTATTTCTCTCATGTTTCATGTTTGATAGTTTCTATTGTTAAATCTTCAAGTCCATTAATCTCTTCTGCTGAGTGTCTGTCATTAATATCCTTCAGTGGGGTTTTCATCTTACACTTCATAGTTTTCATTTCTCGAAGTGTGCTTTGTTGTTGTTGTTTTTAAAGATTTTATTTTTAAGTAATCTCTACACCCAATGTGGGGCTCAAGCTCACAACTCAGAGATCAAGAGTCACATGCTGTACTTACTGAGCCAGCCAAGTGCCCCTACTTTTTAAAAAAATATCTTCCATGTCTTTATGCAGCTTTTTAAATATATGAATGTATTAAGAACATATGAACTATTTAATGTCTGTACCTTTTAATTTTAACTATTTAAATATCTGTACCTTTTAATTCTAGCCTCTGAGTTGGTTTTGATTATTTTTCTCCTCATGACCTCATCTCCCATAAGGGTCAGTTTTTCTGACTCTTGGCATGACTGTTAATCTTCAATTGAAAGCCAGGCATCATTAATTTTACCTAAGTCAATGCCAGATATTTTTGTGTTCCTATAAATATTCCTAAATTTTATTGTGAGATGCATTTGAGTTATATAGAAACAGTACAGTATTCCTGGTTATTCCTTTTATGATTGTTGGGCAGTACCAAGGAAGTTCTCACCCTGGGGTTAACTATTCTCCAAGGGAAGATTTTCTGAGGAGTCTTCTCAGTGGTCTAGGAACTGTGCTGTTTTCCAGCCTTGCTGTTGAGAAAGGGCAATTTTGCCTGCCCTGAGTGAATACTGTGTAGTATTTCCCCTGTTCTTCTTGGAGGGTTCTTTTTCCCAGTTTTCTGGCAGTTCCCTCACACGCATGCTTTGATCTGTCCCCTGATGATTGCTCACGGTGGACCATCTGCAAATGTCTTCTCTCTCTCAGCAGCTATTTCTCTTGTGCTCTTCTTCAAACTCCGGCTGGCTTTGTCTTTCTCAACTCAGGTATTTTCCAGTACCCTCCTCAGTTCCCCTTCCCTGTGTGTGGCCTGCAAACTGTAAACATGACAGGCTGGGGCAACGGCAGAGCTCACCTTGTTTGTTTTCCATCTCCCATGAATCATGGCCCCTTGTTGTCTGATAAGCAATGTTTTGAAAACTGCTGTTTTATGATTTGCCTGCTTTGTTTGTTTCAAGTTAAAAGGTAAATCCATCTTGACTTTAAGCAAAAGTCCAAGAGAAAGATTTCATAATTAAGTACTTAAGCTACTGATATCTCTGAACGAAGGTAGTTTGAGGGCGCCTGGGTGGCTCAGTCAGTTAAGCGTCTGCCTTCAGCTCAGGTCATGATCCCAGTGTCCTGGGATCGAGTCCCACATTGGGCTCCCCACTCAGTAGAGAGCCTGCTTCTCCCTCTGCATCTGCCTCTCTCTCTCTCTCTCTGTCTCTTACGAATAAATAAATTAAAAAAAAAAAAAGGTAGTTTGAGCTGAAAGAATCCCTGGGGAAAAAATTCTAGAACATGAATTTCTTGCCTCTGTGTCTAGCATAGTTTCTATTTCAAAGTTGATGACAGAGCTGTCTTTGTAAGCCAGGCTGACAGTGCCTATGAGTCACTGTCCAGTCGCACTTGCTATTTCTATCTCCCGTTCTTACAGACATTGGTGGCTTGTCTTCCTAAACCTTAGATTCACAGGCAATTGACCTAAACTGATCAATTTGGGGGATCTCTCTCTTTCTTATTTTAGGTGACTGTTTCTTGATTGGTTTAAATCACTTTAAACAATAAAGTTATTGTTAAACCACTACAGCTTTTGGTCTGTAGCCTATTTACGTATACCTTGACAGCAAAGACTGGTTTTTACATTTTTAAAGTGTTATTTAAAAAAAAAATATGCAGCAGAGACTGTAAGTGATCCACAAAGTCTAAAATATTTACTCTCATTCTTTGCACAAAAACATTTGCTGACTCCTGATATAAATAACTTAATGCATTAAAGACATGCACAAGGATGCTGAATTTGGACTATCTGAGTTCAAATTCTAGTCTATTACTATCTCTGTTGTCTAAGGCAAGTTACTTGATATCTTAGTACCTTGATTTCCTTAATTGAAATCTTTAATTGGATATCTTATTACCTTATTTCCTTAATTGAAAGATACGGATCATGCTAGTAGCTCACAGATCTTCCTATCACATCTAGTAGCTCATAGATAGAGAATTTAATGGGATAATGTTTATGTAATACCTCACGTAGTGCCTAAGATTTGTCAAGCATTCAAGAAATGTTAGTTATTTATATTATTAGTTCATTTTCTTCCTGTCTTTATAAAGTCCTACAAGTGTTTCTGTTTTTAATAGTAGTTTCTCAACCTCTTACAACAAATTTTGGCCAAATAACAAAGACTTTCTTAACCTAGGTTTAATTGTGTTTGTAAACATTGCTTAGAATTTCATTGTTGTTGTTGTTGAAATAGTGTGCTGTGGAATGTACCCTGACTTGGCACTTGTTTCCTTAACCATAAAAAAAAAAAAAAAATTACTGTTCAACGTTTCTTCCTTTCTACTTTGTAGAGATTTTCTGAGTTAATCAGGGCTCTGCAAGACATTTGGGTCAGAATAAGAATAGATGGCATATAAGTGAATATGATTTCAAATATTGGGTTACCTTAGAACATTTCACAGAGTTAGGTCATGCTGGTTTGGAGACATGAGCAGAATATGTATACTTTCCTGAACCTATCATTCATGTTTTACAGCTTAGCAAGTAAAATGAGCAAATTTTAAATATCCAATCTTCATATCTTAATATCTCCAAATGTACCTTCTTTGCACCTACATTTACTTCCAACTTCTGCCTCTCCATGATCATTTATCCTCATCCACACAGTGTGCACGGTATTAACCTGTCAAGGATTCCATGGACCAGAGAATTGATGGACCACGTTTCCTGGGAGCAAATTTTAAAAATGAGAGAGAAGTAAGTGGTTCTGAGCATCTGCACAGTTGGGAAACTCAGAATTCTAAGTAAGAGTACTAGCCATTTGGCTTGTACCTGGACCATAAGAAAATCTAAGCGGCTTTGAACATTAGTGAGTTGGCCCTTAGTTAGGACACATTTAAACTTAATGGTCCCTATAATAAGTCAGTGAACAGTTACATGCCTCAGCTCTTCCCTGGGGCTTTTACTCCATTAAGAGCATAGCTGACAGATCATTTATAATTCTACCATTAGAGAATAGACAATCCAGGGGTAGTATAAATTATTTAAGTTCCCTAAAGCAGCCTATAAGACTGACAGCAGAAATCTACCTCAATATATTCATAAATGTCAAATGATCTGCCTTCGCTAAGCTTTTTTCTGAGATATGCTTATATAGGACCAAGTCTTTTATTTGTTTGCAACAAATCTCAAATATTAACAAAAACATTTGAATGAGCAATTTTTCCAAATATTATGACCATCATATTAAGCATGTGTGTTACATTTTGAAAATAATGTGGGATACTTAATATTTAATTTTAAAATAGCTGGTTATCTATTAAATACCCAAATAATAGTATCAAGATATTTTGTTTTTCTCCAAGTTATTCTAATTTACTTTCACAGAGAGATGTGGATTAAATTTTTCTCATTTACATTTTTTTTTTTTGGTTATTCATTCATTAACAGCTCTCTTGAGTGCCTTCTTTCTTCAATACTCACAGTGTAAACAGTAATGAATATACATAGAGCCTATTCTCATGCTGCTTACAATCTAGTGTGGATGAAGAAAGACAACAGTTAAATTAAAAATAACTACATGTATACAATTTTATTCATTTATTTAACATGTACAAGTACTATTCTGGATGTTGGGAATTAATAGTGAACAAGACAAGGTCTCTGCCCTCTGGGAACTTATGATATGGTGGCAGAAATTAAGAATAAAAAATTACGAGCGCCTGGGTAGCTCAGTCGGTTAAGCATCCCACTCTTGGTTTCAGCTCAGGTCATGAACTCATGGGTCATCTGCTTGAAGATTCTCTACCTCTGCCCCACTCCACCATGCTCTCAGGCGCACACGCTCTCTCGCTCTCTCTAAAATAAATAAATCTTTAAGAAATGAAAAATTAAATAAACATACATGGCAATAATATAGATGCCTTTAAGCAGAGTGAAAGTCACATTTTTATTATGAATTGGGACCAACCTGCAGAAATTCTTCAGTTTTACTCACAAGTGAATAAAATAGTCACTTCCTCTAACTTGCCCTGAAATTCCCACCACAAAGCAGCAGATGGCCCCATCACCTCGTTCATGCCTGCCAAATTTTGCTAAATCTTTTTGATTACTTTGTCCTGACTTCACTCAGATCACACACCCCATGGAATCTGTTTTCATTTTTTTTTTAGTTATCCTGTACCTCTCTTACTCACCATCCAATGTTCCCAGTACAGATTTAAGACCCATCATACCCATTTTACTGGTGAGGAAACGAGCAGATAAAAAAAAAAAAATTAAACAACATATCTAAAGTCAATCAGCGACAGAATCAGGAGCGGCCAGGCAACATGATGCATTTTTTAGAACATGGACTTCGAATACAGAAGTTCTGCCAACAAGAAGTTCTTAGGGATATTTTTTCCCCCTATGCAATTCAAGTCCCCTATCTTGGGTTGCTTCCTCTCTCTCAAAAAAAAAAAAAGAATGGGATATACCAGGTGAATAGCTTCTATTTTGTGGGTTCAATTGCTTTTCTTCTAAGTGAAATTATATATGAAATTCCTACATATAAAACAAGCAAAATCATGGGTGCCTGGCTGCCTCAGGCAGTAGACCATGCGACTCTTGTTCTTAGGGTCCTGAGTTCAAGCCACATGTTGGGCATGGAGCCTAGTTAAACAACAACAACAACAAACAAAAACCACAAACAAAATCAGAGATGCTCTGGTTGTATCAATGCTGGGGCAGTCTAGAGATTTCCCTGTTTGTTCTGTCCTGTATCACATTTTGCTGTATCTTTCTTCCTATTAAAGATGAGGCTGAGTTCAAGGGTACAGGAGAAAATAAAAATGCAGTTAATGCAGTCATGTTCCACTAAAATGTGAATGTCCAATGTAGCAATAAAAGTAAACACAATGGAGAAAGAAGAACCATGATGGGTGGAAGAGAGAGGGACAATGCCGCAGGTAACCTCACACAAACACACAAAAAATACTTCCCACTTGAAAATGACACCTACTGCCCATTGTTTTCCTCTGCTCTCCAAAGGAAATTTAAAGACAACTTGGTTGTGATTTGGGACTAGAAATTAGAATTGCCAATAGTTTGGTTCTTTCATAAGGTGTATAATTGCTTGTCCGCCCCCCCAAATAGACACAACTCTGGAGACACTGTACTAGACTTTGGACAGAGAATACCCATAGAGACAGAATTCTTATCTTTTTGGAGTTTATAAACTGGATTAGACAATAGAATTGGATAATTTTAGACTATAAATATGAAGGTAAATGTGTATATTTTGCACATATATTATTACTTTTAAAGGTTTTTAATTAATTTATACATTAACCCAACATGTATTTATTGCTAATGTGCCATGAATCAGAAGCTAGTGTAGGTTCTTGGGATATTTCAGTGAACAAGACAAACAAAATTCTTAACTCATGGAGCTTACAAACTTGTGAACAGGGGGAGTCTAATTATAAACAGAGGAGTGATTTTTGAATAGCATGAAGTGCTTTGAAGAAAAAAAGTGAATAACGATGTGATTCAGAATGATGGGAAAGCACCCCGGTTGTATTCTGCTTCAGACTGAGGAATCAGGGAAGACTGCCCAGAGAGAATGATGTTTGAACTGAGAACTGATTATCCAGAAAAATCCCGCATGCAAAGTTCTGAAGGCAAAACATGTAGCCAAAGTATAAGTGCAAAGTCTCTCAGACAGGAGCAAATCCGTGTGTCTGTGTGATAAAAAAGAAGGCCAGTAGGGCTGAGAGATAGAGCCAAGCAGCGATAGGGGTGCAGTGAACTATCTGCAGAGAATTTAAAAAATAACAAAATTTATTAAAGATCAGTCTGCTTTTTATCACCAGCAATACTTAACAATGTCAATGATAAAATAGTCCCTGAAAATATATTTTGCTGCCCAAAGTTTTGAACAATTTTTGTGATTATTGTTTAGTCTTAAAACTCTGTTTATCTGTTTATCTACACAGTCCATTCTCGTTATTCATGGTAGTCCATTCTCGTTATTTATGGTAGTTATGATCTATGGCGTGACAGAGAACACTGAATAACTATTGCTTCTGTGGGAAATACAGGGTTACATTTCTTTAACATCTGATCCCAACATTTTCTGTCAACAGATTGATACATAACCTTGTTTTATATATGTTTCTGTTTAAAGACACCTTAGCAAATATATAATGTTGTTTCATTAACATTGAACTCATAGCCAACAGCACTATTACTCATGCCTGCATAAAGCTTATCTAATACACATATTTTCTCTGTAAGGCACATCACAGCCTTCTTGAGCTTAGGAATACCGGACTGCACTTCAGCACGATGTTTGAGGGCATTTTAAGCAGTGAAGTAATCAACAAAGAATGCAAAAAAAAAAAAAAAGGCGCTAAATAGACCGTGAAAAGGACACTCTTACGATATGATGGCTGCAACTAGAAGGCAGTGTTGCTTTGTTCAAAGTCATCTGGAATCAGGCATGTTGCGTTGCAGGCTGCCCCAAGATGGGCCACTTTGGCATAGCGATTGTTTTCAGTTAAAGGTAATCAAAGCCCAGCAGATGCAGGAAAAACTCTCTGCCTCCCCCACAACTGCCTAAATTTACATTGGAAAGGAGAGCCTGCGACAGGTACAGGAGTATTAACTGAGACTCTCTTTCACTGAAGGAACTTATTTGCATAATAGGACAAACTTGCTCCTCCAAACATCTCCTCTCACCTTCCTGCTAAAGGCCTTCCTCCCCTTTGTGTCCCCAGACCCGCCTACTCTCCTTAGCTCATATAAGCTTCCTGTTGTCTCCTTGTCTTCAGAATCTCTGTCCCTTACCTATGCCTATTACTTTTGATTTCCTCCTGTTACTTTGTCTCGTGTAGTTTGATTCTAAGTCCAGCTAGAAGGACCACAGGGCAAAGGAGGGTCTTTTTCCCGAACAGCGAGGATCAAACTTTTCACTGTTCTGCCCATGCCTGTGAATGATCGTGAAAGAGCCGTGATTATTGATTTGGGATTACAATTAAATTTTAGCAAGTAGGCAAATTTGTAATTTTGGAATCCACGAACAATGAGGATCAACTTATCTGTGTATATAGATCTATATTTATATCTATCTATATATGCTTCAAATTAGCATTTGATTAGCAAATTACCTTTTCCTTTAGTAAATGTATTCTACATGGAAGTTAATTCACAGAACTCCTAGTTGTGGTTGTGGAACAATTTGGAATGGTTTGGAATTGCTCAAGTTCACTCAGAGTACCGCTTGGTTTGCATTGCTTGCAATTACTCATTATGGAATATTTCTGTTTAAAATGTAGATTTGAAATCAACATCGATAGCATTGCCCAGTGATTATAAAGTGAAAAAGAGTTTGAGCTTCTATTAGTTCTATGTGACAATTTTCAATTATCATATGTCCTTACACAATTTTTCAACCTACAGAGAAATTTGAAGTTTCTAAAATTTATCCTGAGAAAACAAAGACATAGACAATATTGTAATTTCTGGAATCACTGTGAAATAGAATTTTTATAAATCTTTGCCACACATATTCTATGTATAAGTCTTTTTCCTATTTATATATCTGTTGCTTCAGTGAAAGAAATTTTTTCAGAATTAAAATTGATGCAGTTTTGGGATATAGGTGAGGTTCAATGGGGTGGAGTCCAGAGCCAATGACTAAGAAAGAATTCTTGAGATGTCTTTGGTGCAAAATGGTGGTTTTATTAAAGCACGGTGACAGGACCTGTGGGCAGAAAGAGCTGCTGCATCGGGGTTGTGAGGGGTGGCTGATTATATACTATGGGGTTGGGGGAGGTGAGGAAAAAGGGAGGTTTCTGAAAGAACTTTCAGATGCTAAAGAAGACTCACAGGATCCCGGAGGCCTCACCATTGTCAAGTTAAGGTTGTTTACCCCTCTAGTAAGGCATTAACATGAAGACAGTTGGGAACTTCTGGGAGGAACATTACACTCTGCCCACTTCAAGTATGTCGATGGGCGATGGGCGGCAGGTCATAAAGACATTTAATTGTATTTACACTCCCTTCTGGAAGCTATTGCTAAGGCTTTTGTAAGTAAACTGAGGAAGACTCCGGTCTTGCAGGATTGCAGAGCGGTACTCTGAGTGAACTTGAGCAATTCCAAACCATTCCAAATTGTTCCACAACCACAACTAGGAGTTCTGTGAATTAACTTCCATGTAGAATACATTTACTAAAGGAAAAGGTAATTTGCTAATCAAATGCTAACTCTCTTTAAGTTAACTATTTGTTTTTCCCTTAGGGCAGCCAGGAGTGCCTGAGGAATGTCACATATATCCCATGGGGGTGGGGGGTTGTGGGGTGTCAGCTTCTGCTTTGTCCTCAGCTTGCCTTCTGTTCCCTCAACAAAATGAACAAAAAATGGTCTTAAATCAATTTTGAGCAAAGATGAATTGATGTGTCTGGAAACACAGTCTACTTACCACGAACATGTAAAAAAGATTAATTTTGACAATATCATTGACAAATTTGGAGAAGGTAAGGGACACAAACAGAAATTGTAATAGTATTTATTATTGTGACATACCTATATATAGGTGTAAATTCCACTCCCTTTCCAAAAAAATAAAGGCATTAATGTAATTGAAAAGATTTTATCCACACATTTTAATTTTCATTGGCATTATTTTATATACAACTTTTAAAAAATATTTTATTTATTTATTTGAGAGAGACAGCATGCACGAACTGGGGGAGGGGCAGAAGGAGAGGGAGAGACAGAGAGTCCCAAGCAGACTTGTGCAAGCTCAGAACCCCACATGGGGCTCGATCCCATGACCTAGAGATCATGACCTGAGCCAAAACCAAGAGTTGGACACCTAACTGAAAAAGCCACCAGGCACCCCTATTTTATATACAACTTTCAACAAAAAATATTCACTACCTACATTTGTTTTCTGACCCTTATTATTCATTCATTCCATTTCATGATCATTACTGAAAACTATTTTGTTGTGTAAAGGAAAGGAAAGGAAAAATTAAAAACAAAACAAAAATAACAGTCTGGGTGTTAAATATGCTAGGTACACCACTGCTTAAGAACTCAAGGATTAGTGAGGAAAACTGTTATAAGCATCTAACAATAAGAAAATGACACATAAATTCATCTCTTCCTTGGGGAGATTGGGAAATTTCAAATACAAATGCCATAGGAGAGTGATGTATACACTATATATACTTCTCCCCCATTAAAATGGAAGAAAAGAGGCACAAGGTGGAAGGGATAATAGAAGTTATATGTGAAATGTGAACAATGTAGCAAATGGAAACCATGAAGCTACTGGAGCAGAAGGGTAGCAGGAGCATAAATAGATTCGGAAAAGATGGTTGAAGGCACATTTTAACTATGAAGGATCTATTGATATAAAGACAGCCTTTGGTTTATTTAAAAAGTTGTTAGCCCTCTAAGAAAGAATTCCATGTCAACTACCTCATTTGTGATAAGCTTAAAATTAAAACTGGAAAGAGTGCTGTGAACAAAGCTAAGTAATTTTTTGGTCTGCCCAAACCAGAGGTACTTAAACAATTTAAGTGTTGGTTTTTTGTTTTGTTTTTTTGTCCTCCAAATATAATATGAAACCAATTAGGGTGGGGATTGGGTCTCATTCTTCTTTGTATTCAGACTTCTGAGAATATGGTACATGTTTAATTGATGTTTAATTGCTTAATGGATAGAAGAGGTTAGAGAAGGGGGGGATGGAGGGAGGGAGGAAGGAGATCCAAGTTAGCATTCAAATTAGAGATGCAATTTGAGGATTTTTTGGAAATTTGTGAACATTAATGGGGAAGATACTTTGGAAGGTTGCTATCTCCTGTAGACTCAATATTTTTTTCTACAGTTTTAAGTGAATGCTAATTTGTTTTTAATAATCTTGTTTTCTATTTAATTCATTTATTCATCTGTTTATATCTATTTATTTATTTTTATTCACTTCTTTATGTAAGTTTTCCAAAAAGTCACCCTGAACATATGCTTCAGGCTCTCCTGTGTTTCCTTTTGCTGGTTTAACACTCATTCTAGTAAACCTAACAAAATAGATATTTGTGTAGGAAAGATATTATTTTTTGAGCTTTAATTCTGGGAGTAAATGCTACTGTTGATAACAAGCTAAATATATATAGAAATGAAAACATGACCAGGCTGATTCAGCCATTCTGAATGTGATGACTTATTGATGTAATATTGAATTCTTGATTCAACTAATTGTATTTTCACTTTATAAAATGTGTTTTTCATTTTTAAGAACTCTTCTCAGATTCATTTTTCTTTCAAGAGAAACTTGCTGTATGAATGCAATTTTTCATCAAATTTAATTTCACTGAGAATGTGAATTAGATAATTGTTGTTTGCTATTTTTGTTGTTGTTTGTTTTGATTAGATTGGTTTGTTTTTTACCTGCTTCTTACATTCATGTTTAACCAGGGGTATTTTCCTCTGAATACATGGATTGTTCTCCCCACCCCCTCCTGTTCCTTGAAATACTGAAATACTGAGAGATTTCTTTTTCTGGTTCATCAAGGATTCGTGTAATCAGTGTTCAATTGTTTTAATCCTAGACAAAAAGAGAAGACTAAAGTTTACATTTATTGAAAATCTCTTTGACAACTTAGCCAATTGTTTTTGTAGGATTGTGATTAGAGGAAGAGATTCCTAGAAAATAAAAGTTATTACACAAAATTCTCCCAGTAGACAGTCTGGATTGACAGTAGAAATCCAGTTTATTATTGCCTGGAAGGTGCTCATCTCCTTACTGTTCTGTTAGAAGGCTGGCTTTTCTTCCTTAAACCAGATATGCAATCTGTGAAAAATCCCGTTTTCCAAAGACTGTGTTATAGAACTGGGAGGCTGATGGACATTGAGATTAAGATCCACATGACTACTTTGCAATGTGTCTACAGAAAGTTAGCAAAACTTTCGTGGCAGGCTAAGTAAGGGGGAGAAACTCACTTATTTACTCTCCATTGAACCCTTCCATTTTGATATGTGTTAGGAAGAACCACAGAGCTCTTGGCTATAATATCTCCATCCAAACCTCTGCTCTAAGAGACTGGACATTGTCTAGCATGGCTAGAATCCCCCCTGAAATGCCTGCCTGAGAAAGCTTAGTGCTTCCAGGAAAATATACTGTTTGTTCTAGTCAAAACTTGACTCACCTCTAAATCCCCTCTTAGAGCAGTTATCTTAGAAAGCTTACAATTATAATTCCTTTCTCTGACCTTTGAAAAGTAAGTCTACTACTTGAAACTATTTCTTCAAGGACCTGAGAGCCATCTCTCTGAAATGCAAACATTCAGGGAGTTAAGAGAGATAATTCTCACTTTCCCAGTCCCTGTGGGAGCATAAGGGTCTAGCTTCAGCGGGGTCACCATCTTGCTTTAATGTGTACGGGTGCCACAATCATAAAGATAGGAGAAGTTTATTTCTCTCCTAGATAAGCACCAACTAACAAATCTTAATACCTCTTAATACCACCAGTGTCTTTCCCTTAGCATACCTTTAAAAAGTCTTTAGTATTTTGTTTTGGGGAAGTTGCGTTCCTTCATGCTGGTCCCTCTTTTCCACAGTAATTATATTACTGAATGAAAGCTGTCCTCACTGCTTTAATGAGTGTCTGGCTTCGTTTCAGATGTCTCCTTCATTCTGCTTGCTGCATAGTCTTGTAAGTGGGTTGGGTACCTTTCTGGTTTCCAGTAATGATAAGTGTTTTCCAGATCTCATTCATTTAGGTATTTTGCATAATATTTCAGTCCCAGAATTCTCTATAAGCTGTCATATCTCTGGGGGATATGTTCCAAGATCCCCAGTGGATAGTACTGAACCTTACATATGTACTGTTTTGTTCTTCTTCCTGTACATACATAGCCATGAAATAGGCCTTGTGACATAGGGCTAGTCTACTATTGACTTTCTGATGGTATATTAGGAGGATCATCTGCTTCCTGATGACCGCAGTTGCCTGGGGGTAACTGAAACCATGGAAAGCAAAACCACAAATAAAGGGGGGACTACGTACTTGTAGTATAAGTGTATGAACAGATCATGCATTTTGTAGCAAAAGTACACTTTAGTTTGAGTCTTTGCTTCAATATTTTTATTAGCTTCTTAAAACTGGGTAAGAGACTAAAATTTCTGTATCTCATTTTCTTCATTTGAAAATTAAAAAGGGGGCACCTGGGTGGCTCAGGTCTTGATCTTGGGGTCTTGGGATCGAGCCACACATCAGGCTTAGTGGTGAGTCTGCTTCTCCCTCTCCCTCTATTATCTCTCATGCTCTCAAAAAATAAATAAATAAAATCTTTAAAAGAGTAAAATAAATACATACTGTATGGACTTGTTGGAAAATTGAGATTGAATGAGAAAACATGTGCAATGGGTAATACATAGCTCAGAGTAATTGTTCAATAAATAATTACTACTTTGAATTATCAATCCCTGACAAATCCTGAAGAAATTCGCTTCTCCTCTTTGTCGTTACAATGCCTCCTTATGGCATCCTTCACACACCTGTCTGTAGGTTTCCTCTAATAGGCAGTGAGCTTCTTCACAGATATCTTTTATCCCTATATCCACAGCTCCTGCCATTTGAAAAGATGGGCATTTGATAAATGTTTAGTGAATGAGCAAGTACATGAATAAATGAATGCATGTGTGAATTCATGTTTCATTTTTCTTATATTTGGTCTGAAACAAAGATCTATCTATTGTGCTGCCTTAAAATTTTCTTAAGACTCATCAGTCTTAGAAATAGGATCTAAAGGTACAAATGGGAACTTACCACAGCATAGTTTTCATTTCCTGCCTTTGGCTATATCTGGTTGGACTACTTACTTAAGCTCAACTTGTTAAAACTCAGTAAATGCCTACCCCACATGATTTGACTCATACATCCTCTTTTGTCCACAAGCAATTGTCTTAAGAAAGGGAAGAGCTCTCAAATGCTGTGGCAATTTAAGAACTCAGTAGAACAATGGAATCCCGTTCTGGAGTAGAAAATTTGGATGAAGATGGTTATACTCAATTAGACTTCCGCTCTCAAGGCATCACTAGGAGACCTGTGGTCTTAGAGAAAGGTATCTTTTCTTTCTGCTTTCAGTGTTCTTGTTCTCATCAACTAAAACACTTATGTGGAAAAAATTTGAGAGACTTATGATTTGTAGGCTGAAAACCTTTTAAAAGATTTTCAGAAGTCACTGAAGATATTTTGAAATATCTTTGTTCGTTGCAAGCATTTGGTAACTAATTATTGGTATTTAAATTAATTATTAAGATGGCAGAAAATACAATTTCTCAGGTGCCTGGGTGGCTCAGTTGGTTAAGTTTCTGCCTTTGGCTCAGGGCATGATCCCAGGGTCCTGGGATTGAGTCCTGCATTGGGCTCCTTGCTCAGCAGGGAGCCTGCTTCTCCCTCTGCCTCTGCCTCTCATGAATGAATAAAATCTTTAAAAAGAAAAAAAGAAAACACAATTTCTCTGTTCTGTAGAAATAGACACTTCAGCAGTAAGGAACTGTAAATAAGTGTGATGAAATGCAAAGATGTAAGAATTTCAATAGGAGTGACTTGCTTGTTTGGTAGAAAGGAGTAAATCGTAGAATGGAAGTCGCGGAAACTTAAATGTATATGAACAACATCAGGATATTGGAGATAAGAGAGAGAAGATAGGTGAGGGAAAAAACAAATTTGTGATTTTGTGGTAAAGGCCAAAGGGACTTCAGAAGTCATAGGGTTTGGAATCATGAATCTGATGTGTTTTTTTTGGGGTAAGACATTGATTTGGATTTTTTTTTTTAACCAAATGGGAGTCTTTTGTATACTAGTGAAGGAAAATATATGTGCTAGATGAAAAGATTCCATTTGCAGAACATGAGTCTTAAACATAATAGAAAAGGAGTAAAATATGGAGAAAGGCATTATACGCTCTCTCCCTTAATAGAATGAGTCATTTGTTTCCTCTGTAGTTCTCCTATTTGACAATTCTCTGAAATGCTTGTAATGTTTATTCTCAAAGACAGAACTATATCCTTGGTGCAGTGGTATTAATATAAAATCAGTTTCCTGTTATCAAGAGAAAGATTATTCATAAGTTTTGACATGAGAATTTGCTCTCTTCTGCTTTATGGTAACCCACATTGCACAATTATTTTCCCTTTACCACTTATGCAATCCTTTTCTTGCTCAACCTGTTGAGGAGGACTAGAAAAACTGGATGATACAAGAGGTAGGGAGGCAGGTGTATTTCTACGTATTTGTTGACAAACAGTGAGTTATGTATAATGTGCTAGTAGCCTCTAGACTAGGTGCTTTTATGTGTTAGCTCATTTAGTTTCCACAATAATCCTCTGAGGTATTATTAACCCAATTTTTCACAAAGAGAAATGAATAAACAGAGGGAGTAATTCACCCAAGGCTATGCAACAAATAAGTGAAAAGAGAAGGTTATCCTCAGTAACCAGGGCTATTTCCCCTACCGTAATATGTCTTCTATAAAAATGAATGGGATTTCAGAAACTCTGGTAATGTCAGGACCATCAGTGTGAACCTGAAATTAGGAGTGTATAGGTATCAGGGCACTGTGCTGAAATTATAGTTCCAGGACCTAAGGAGGTATGCTAAATGTGAGGGAAAATTCAGATAATCCTAGATGACTAGATTATCTGCATATCGGAGATTAATAGTTCACTTTAGAATTTTCCAGATTTTGATGAACTGTAGAACTGAAATGCTCTGTGATTTGTCATATTTCTTCATTTTAATTTCTGTTCCCTCTGGCTTCCTAGTAACTTGTGCTACATCTCCTCATTGGCGTCCCATTGCTGTGACTTTGGGAATCCTATGCTTGCTACTATTGGTGATAGCTGTGATCCTGGGTACCATGGGTGAGTATTGGTGGGGGAGATCAACAACAACAACAACAACAACAACAACAGACATTTGATAAGCATTTATTATGTGCCAGGCACTCTTTTAAGAGCTTGACATGCATAATCTAATTGAATCTGTATATTAACCACATTGAATCAGTGCTACTAATTCATTTTACTTATAAGAGAAGTGAGAGGTGGGGAGAGGTGCACTTCATTTTCTAGGGCCATAAACTAGTTAGTGGTAAGACCATGATTAGAAATTTAGGCAATCTGACTGAAAAAACGCATACTCTTTTTTTTCTTCCTTTTTTTGTTTTAGAGAGGGAGAGAGAGCCAGTACGAGTGGGGGAGGGACAGAGGAAAAGAGATTCTCAAGCAGGCTCCACACTCAGCACTGAGCCTGACACGGGGCTCCATCTGATGACCCCGAAATCATGACCTGAGCTGAAATCAAGAGTCGGAGGCTTCACTGACTGAGCCACTCAGGCACCCCTAAAAAATGCATACTCTTAACTATATTGCTCTAGTATCTTCCTTGAATAGCTGGTTTTATTTTATTTTATTTTATTTTATTGTTTTTTTAAATATTTTATTTATTTATTTGATAGAGAGAGACACAGCGAGAGAGGGAACACGAGCAGGGGGAGTGGGAGAGGGAGAAGCAGGCCTCCTGTGGAGCAGGGAGCCCGGTGTGGGACTCAATCCCAGGACCCCAGGATCATGACCTGAGCCGAAGGCAGATGCTTAACAACTGAGCCACCCAGGCGACCCAAGGAGCTCTCATTTTTAAATAACAGAAGAAAGATAGAAGATTTATTACTATTTCAAATCTATCATGCTCCAATTGATGGTATTTCATGTGCCTCTTGTTTTCCCTTTCACACTCCTCTATCTGCTTTGTTTTTCTCCTTTTTACTACACCCTCATGGAAGTAATGTTTTCTTTCCATCTATTTATCTATCCTCTATTCTACCATATGTCATCTATCTATCTATCTATCTATCTCTCTATCATTTACTTTTACCTCTCAATCAGCAATGTGTTATCTATTTATCATTAATCAAGAATATATCCCTTTGTATTCCAACAAAAATATGGATTTTGGAATTATAATTTCAAATATAGTAGAATGACTTTTTTTTTTTCTGTCACTGTAATTTTTGTTGGTATATGAAGCTATTTGGAGATCCAATTCAGGGAGCAACCCATTGAAGAACAACAACTTCCCATCAAGAAATAAAGAGAACCACAGTCAACCCACACAATCATCTTTAGAAGACCATGTGGCTCCTACCAAGACTCTCACAACCACAGGCAAGGGCAGGGTTAAAAGATGAATGGAATCCTTGATACAGGAAAGTTAATTACTGTGGCTAAGGCCTGGAGTAGGGTTGGTAAAGACAGTATTTTTACATGCAAGGATTGTGCATTCAAGGAAAGCACACATCAGTATTATCTCAGTATAGTATGTCCCTGTCATACATGTAATAAAGTGATATAAATATCCCATGCATTTGGCCAATGATTTCTAAGTTGGATTTTTTTTTTTCAAATTAGTGATGAATTTATCACTCTCTACATATTTAGACCTATAGGAGATTGTATAATTTGATGCAAAGGAAAGAAATATGTTCTCCCCCCCTTAAGAATTGACATTTTAAAGTAACAGAGATAGAATAGGAAAATGGATGTCAGAAAGGAAGAAAGGGAGAGAAAAGGAAAGAAGGGAAAATGTTCTTAGAATAAGAATTGTATGTGAATTAAACATATACAAGATACGTAGACCTAATAGAATAGATACGTTTCTGAAAACTCTGGTTATATTTGTTTTTCTTTAATCATACAATTTCATTACAATTTTATACACACTTGACCTTTATTTCTAATTGTATCATAATTGACTATGATGATATTTTGAGTTCAATTTTCCATCTCTGGACCCATACCTTCTCACTATTTGTATCAAGTAGCTAAAAATAGAAAGTAGAGATACTCTATAATGTGAATAATTGCTCTTATACGTTTCTCATTTGGAAAGTTGTATTCTTAAATGGATCTCACAACTCTAAAATAAGTTAACATGAAATTACTGTATATCTTGAAGATTGATTTTGAGTTGATTTATTTTAAAAATTATCATGAAGAAAAGGAGTAATGGACTGAAGGTGAAAGAATGGAAGACAGGTCAAGAAGGAAAGGAGGGTTGACTGTCTAAAACACTGTTTATAGTTAATTCATTTTTAAGTTTTAAATGAATGAGGGGGTTTCAATGTGGTCTCTTCTGTAAAAATCATATCCCTATAATTTGAACTGAAAATGGAATATATTACTGGTAATTCATTGATTATTAAGTATCCTTGGGATGAATGATGCTTGCACTGAAAGAGCAAACTGGCATGTTATGAACCTCATTGTATTTACTTTTTATTTCCAGGAGCTTTTTCCAGCTCTTGTCCTCCTAATTGGATCATACATAAAAACAACTGTTATCTATTTAGCACATCGTTAGCTTCCTGGAATAGAAGTAAAAGACAGTGCTCTCAACTGCACTCTAACCTCCTGAAGATAGACAGTGCAGAAGAACTGGTAAGTGTAGACTTCAGTTATAATTATCTGTGGTCTATATTGAGCAGAGAAATAGAGGTAGATTCCAGGTAATGATAATTTTCCCTAAAAGAGGGCACCTGGGTAGCTCAGTCAGTTAAGTGTCTGCCTTCAGTTCAGGTCATGATCCCAGGGTCCTGGGATGGAGCCCCACATCCGGCTCCCTACTCAGCAAGGAATTATCCCTCTCCCTCTGCCCCTCCCCCCCCTGCTCACACACTCTCTCTAGCACTCTCTCTCTCTGTCTCTCGCAAATAAATAAATAAAATCTTAAAAAAATATATTTTCCCTAAGAGAAAGTCACATTTAATATCCTCCATAATTATAATAACAGCATGTATTAAGTGGGTAAAATATATGGTTTTTTAATTAATTCAAAAATAAATATTTTCACTTTATTTTTTAAAAGATTGTATTTATTTTATTTTAGAGAGAGAGTGTGTGTGCTTGAGGCGGGGAGGGGGTGGGAGGAAGAGAGAGAATCTCAAGGAGACTCTGCACTGAGTGTTGAGCCTGATGCAGGTCTCGATCTCATGACCCTGAGATCTAGACCTGAGCCAAAACCAAGAGTCAGGTGCTTAACTAACTGCACCACCCAGGGGCCCCAGTGTGTTTTACCTTAAAACAAATCTATTCAAACACACTCCAAGTTTGCATGACAATAAGAATCAGGTCACTACTCATTTTTGAGCGTTTGGATTTCAATTCTTAAATTTGGTGGAGTAAAATAGAAAATTCTCCCCCTTGTCATCACTATCAAGGAAAATAGCAGCAATGATAGTATACATTTATAAGTCATTTACTCCTTGCAAGATACCAGGAAAGGCAAAGAGGTTTAAAAAGTAACCTTGCTATTTCAATGCTTATATAGTTTGTAAGAAGAAAGAAAGAACTCAACAGCTGCTAAAAGTTAAATATCTGGTATTGGCACTCAGTGACAGGAATTCAGACAGAGATCCCTGGATACATAAAGTTTTACAGAAAAAGTGGAAGTTATAATGCATTGCGAGTGAAGGGTAGAACTCGGTTGGGCTATAAGAAGGGATTAAAAACAATCTGAGAAGAACCATGAGAGACAATGGACTCTGAAAAACAAACTGAGGGTTCTAGAGGGGAGGGGGTTGGGAGGATGGGTTAGCCTGGTGATGGGTATTGAGGAGGGCACGTTCTGCATGGAGCACTGGGTGTTATGCACAAACAATGAATCATGGAACACTACATCTAAAACTAATGATGTAATGTATGGGGATTAACATAACAATAAAAAAATTAAAAAAAAAAGAGGTCCTCAAGCAAAAATAAATAAATAAATAAAAAATAAAAAAAAATTAAAAAATTAAAAAAAAATAAAAAATAAAAAAAAAAATAAAAACAATCTGTAACTCCTACATTTACTTTCACTTCCTTTCAACTTTTGTGTTTCTGTCCTGCATTACCCAACAGTTGTAGTTCGCATGAAAATGAATGGAAGTAGATTGTGGCAAAGAAAGGGAATGACACTGGAAGTCTGGCTTTTCGATGTTCCTGTTGTTTGTCAAATGTCATCATTAAACATCAAATTACTTATTCATAGAACATGCAGTGGAACTATGTTAGTTTTATATTTTTATCTAACTCTGCAAAGGATTTCTTGACAAAAATGTGATAAATTCATATATTTGATTTGAGAAGATAGTGGTCTGTTGTCCATGAAAATTGCCTCGGAGCTCTGTCATTCTTGGATCTTGTCAGGCAGGTTGCATGGAGGCATTATAATTTTGACATTATGGGTCTATTCTTTATTGGAAAATTAAACAATAATGACTCTGAAGAAATGAAATATACTTTTTGAGGCACTCAATGGCATTTAATAATTGACACTTCTCTCTAGGTTGATGCCAGTGTATGCATGCATTCTTCACCAAGGCGACTCAATCTGTTGTCTCTTTCTCAGTGTCTGTAAGAGTCTCCCTCCATCTTTTTATCTCTATCATCTCTGTCTGTCTCACTCTCTCAGTGACTCTTTGACATGTATTTGTATTTATGCTTTCCTACAGGAATTTATAGTAAGGCAAACGTCTTCTCAACCTGATAATTCATTCTGGATAGGACTTTCTCGCCATCAGACTGAAGGATCATGGCTCTGGGAGGACGGCTCAATGTTCTCTTCTAACTTGTAAGTATCTGGAAAGACAAAACTTCACACCCTTTCTCGGAAAGACAAGAGCATGTCAAGCAGTTAAGAATCTGATTTGTGAGCCATTTATGAGAATGAGAGAAAGGGAAATGGTGATGAAGAGAGAAAAAGAGTGAATCGGGAAAAAAAGAAAAGAGGGTAGAGGAGAATTTTACAGTCAAAACAAGTTGAGTGGTCATCTAGTGCTGTCAACACAAATGTTCCTCAGCTTTCTTACAAGGAGGGCATCTGGCACCTGTTTGAAGTAGTCGTTAGGAGCCATCACTGTTAGTATAAAACTGTGGTGAAGAGCATGGGCTTTGGAGTCACTTCTCAGGTTGAGACAATGATTGGCCCACTCACTGTGTGAAATTGGTTAAGCTGTTTGACCTACCTGAACCCCTTCCTCTTTCCTCATCTGTAAATGAGAATAATGAGAATAAAAATAATACCTGTCTGCTAGGATTTTAAGATAAAGGAGATAAAAGTCAAATCACTTAGCATAGTGTCCTGCACCTAAATATGTGACAAATGCTATTATTAATTTTGAAAGTAACCACATTTCACACTTTATAAAGTTCTTTTAAACATATTTCCATTTTCATTATAAATTCTCCCTTACTGTGTGTGGATCAGCTAGGGTTCTTCAGAGAAGAAGATCTATATAGATCTCCTATTGGTTCTGAAGAACTCTGACTGATCCACACACAATGAGGAATAATTGATACATGGAGATTTATTATGAGGAATTGGCTCCCATGAGTATGGAAGCTAAGAAGGCCCACAATCTGCCATCTGCAAGCTGGTGACCCAGGAAAACCTGGGGCTATAAATTCCCTTCAAGTATGAAGGGCTGGGAACGAGGGGAGCTAATGGTGTAAAACCCAGGGCTCAGGTAGAAAGAAGATGAGCTACACTCAGATGTCTCAGCTCACAAAGTGAGGCAGGAAAAGGCAAAGTTTCCAAAGTATATTAAAATCTCCTACTGTGATTCTACTTAAAATTCTGTAACTATTTTGAGGGGCTGATGCTGTATTATTAGGCACATATAGATTTAGAATTTTTATACTGTACAGGTGCACAGCCCGTTCAAAGTACTTTTTCTTTTCTGTCTTTCCTCTTTTTGAACCGCTTAAATAATTTTATGACTCCATTTTTTCTTATATTAATTTAGAATTTACTCTTACTAGTTTTTTCATAGTTGCTCTAAAGATTACAACACACATTCTTCACTCATCAAAGTCTAATATTAATTGTTTTATAATGTTCTTCCTGGGCAATATAAAAATATATTAGAATATTTCTTTACTCTGTGTATTCCCTCCCCAATTTACATGCTATTATTTTTGTGTACTTTAATGCTCTCACATCTTTTCCCACATTTTAAATCTCTACAATTGGCACCTGTCTTACAACTGCAGGCCTTTTATAATCATTGTAGGTCTGAACTCAAGTTGAGCCCTGTTAAGAAGGCTTAGTGTTTGCTTCTGCCAGTCAAAGAGAGGCACCACAAACCTGAGATTACTTAAACACTCTGCTTGTTTTTTTTGTTTTGTTTTGTTTTGTTATTTAAATACACTGGTATTATGGATTCAATTAGAAGATCTGTGTAAGTATGAGCTTGTGGTTCAACTTCTCAGGGGATGTAATTTTTTTTCTCCCATCTTCCACTTGGTGGCAAGATTAAGACAGGCACTGCTCACTATTACTCTTTTCTGGTTGTAGTTTTAGTTTTCATTTACTCCTACACCAGAATAATCCTTTGTTCTGCAGGGTTTTCTACTAAATTCCCATCTTGGATGAATTTATTTCACAGTATTAGTTAAATAAATGGTCTCTCAACAACTGATGGCATCTAGATTCAGTAAAAAATATAGCCCTAGAAAACAGTAGATGTATAGATTTATACACAGTTCATCTAGATTTTTCCACGTATTTATGGTTTGCGTTGCTTCTTATTTATTTCTGTCTCCTACCTTCCATTTCAACCATTTTCCTTAAACCTGAAGAATACTCTCTACTAGTCCCTTTAGAGTAGAAATTTTAGGGTTTAGTTCTCTGTGTCTAAAACTGTTTTTATTTCAACTTTTCTAAAAAAAATATTTTCTTTGATTATAAAATTGGAAATGTGTAGTTTGTTTCTCTCAGCCGCTCAAAGATACTATTATAATATTTTCCTATTTTTTATTATTGTTTTTGAAAGGTCAGCTGTTTGAAGGTAATATATGTTTTAAACCTGGTGCCTTTTTTCAGCTTTGGAAAATTCTCAGCCAACTTGCTTCAAATGTTGCTTCCACCCTATCTTTCTTCCCTTCTTCTGGGATTCCAGTTATATACATTATAGACCCATTTACAACATTCTGTATGTCTTGTTTGCTTAATCCTTCATCCTTTTTTCTTTATATATTTACTTCTCATGTATCTTTCATTTCTCAATTTTTTTTTTCTCATCTGTGGTTAATCTGGTGTTAAAAGCCTCCATTAAGTTCTTAATTTTGTTTAGTGAATTTTTCAGTTCTATAACTTCAACTTGGTTCTTTGCCAAATCTACTCTGTCACTATTTATAATTCCTAGCTTTCTTCCAACATTCTCAAATTTATCTTTTAACTCCTAGAATGTAGTTGCTTTAACATTTGTATTTGATAATTCCAACGTCTTATACTCATGTATGTCTGTTTCTATTATGTTTTTCTCCTATTTTTCATTCATGTTGATTTTTCTTATATGTCTGATTATTTTGTTATTAATTTTTAAAATTTTACTTCCAGTATAATTAACATATAGTGTTATATTAGTTTTAGGTGTTCAATATTGTGATTCATTAATTCTATGCAATACTCAATGCTTCTCATGATAAAGAATACTCTTTAATCCCCATTACCTATTTCACCCATTTCACAACCCACATTCTCTCTAGTAACCTGTTTGTGTTCTATAATCAAGAGTCTGTTTTTTGGTTTGTCTCTTTTTTCCTTTGTTCATTTGTTTTTTTCCCTTAAATTTCACATATGAGTGAAATCATATGGTATTTGTCTTTCTCTGACTGACTTATTTCACTTAGCATTATACTCTCTATCTCTAACCATGTCATTGCAAATCGCAAGATTTCATTCTTTTTTATGGCTGAATAATATTCCAGTGTGCGTGTGTGTGTGTGTGTGTGTGTGTGTGTGTGTGTGTGTGTGTGTAGCCCCTCTTCTTTATCCATTCATCTATCCTTGGCCACTTAGGCTGCTTCCATAATTTGGCTACTGTAAGTAAAACTGCTATAAACATAGAGGTGCATGTATCCCTTTGAATTAGTGCTTTCATATTCTTTAGGTAAATACCCAGTAGTGTGATTCCTGGATCCTAGGGTAATTCTAGTTTTAATTTTTTGAGGAACTCAAAACCATTTTCCACAGTGGCTGCACCAGTTGCATTCCTACCAACAGTGTAAGAAGGTTCCTTTTTCTCCACATCTTCAACACTTGTTTCCTGAGTTTTTGATTTTGGCCATTCTGACAGGTGTGGGGTGATATCTCACTGTGGTTTTGATTTGCATTTCCCTGATGATGAGTGTTATTGAGCATCTTTTCATGTGTCTGTTGGCCATCTGAATGTCTTCTTTGGAGAAATATCTGTTCATGTCTTCTTCCCATTTTTTAATTGGATTATTTGATTTTTATGCCTGATTTTTTTTTAAGATTTTATTTATTTATTTGACAGAGAGACACAGCGAGAGAGGGAACACAAGCAGGGGGAATGGGAGAGGGAGAAGCAGACTCCCTGCTGAGCAAGGAGCCCAATGTGGGGCTCGATCCCAGGACCCTGGGATCATGACCTGAGCCAAAGGCAGATGCTTAACTACTGAGCCACCCAGGCACCCCATGCCTGATTATTTTTGATAGTGTGCTCAACATTATATCTTAAATGTTGTATAATTAATTTGAAATTTACAGAGTGGCCTTTAATTTGCTTCTGGTAGGCATTATTTGGGTGTAAATAATACAAACTGCTGCGTATGATCACATTTTGATTTTAACACCACTTAACTATTTCACTTCCACCAGCCTAAGCACAGTGAATTTGTTAACAATCTTGACAAAATATATGTCCTACTTTTTTTATAGCACTTGTTTGTCTTGAATTTTCTTTTGCTATTTAAACATATGACTAGTGGACTCTTTCTAAAAATCACAAGAGTGGGCCCAGATTATCGCTTTGATATGTTACTATGCCTTGGTTTCCTGGGTGGCAGTAACTTAATGTAGCTCTGTCCATACCCAAAAAAAACTCTTGGACGTCAAGGAAAACTTTTGGAGAACAGCAGTCAGAATTCTCCCTGAGGCCTGAATCAACGTTGTTTCATGCTTTTAGCCTAGTCATTTCTACAAAAGAATTGTCTCAATCCTCCAGCCCCAGGTCCAAGAAGAGCTAGATACACAAGATGAAGAGTACCAGTCCACAGCTTTTACAGTGAAGCTCAGTGTTGCCTTTTAAGCTCGACTAATTAACACTGCTCCTTCAGGAGACTGAAGAGCAAATAGAACAGAGCTGTACTCCCACTTACCCATGATAATTATCATAATTGTCTATCACTGTATTGTAATATAATTCTGTCTTCAGAATGCATTAAAATATATAATGCTGTTTTCCCTGCCTTTAAATGGCCTTGATATCTATGATTCTTCATTTATTTTTTTAAGATTTTATTTATTATTTGAGAGAGAGAGCGCGCATGAGAGAGAGCGATCACAAGCAGGGGGGAGGGGTAGAGGGAGAAGCAGACTCCCCACTGAACAGGGAGCCTGATGTGGGACTCAATCCCAGGACCCTGGGATCATGACCTGTGATAAAGGCAGATGCTTAACTGACTGAGCCACCCAGGTGCACCTATGATTCTTCACTTAGTTCTAGATACTTCTCAATAACTCTTCTGCTTGGTTTCACTAGTCTGTTGTTTTATTTGATAAATATACTTCTAGGTAAGAGGTTGAAAGATAAATAAAGAACTGTCTATAGAATACTATATGATTTTTCTTATCTGTCAGGAGCTTTATTTAGTTTTATGTGACTAATAGTATCTTTCTTAAAAAATTTTTGAGTCGTTTTTATGCCTTAATAACGAACACTCTTCTGTTACCATTTGAGAACTAATGCAATCTAAATTCAAGTTTCCTTTCCCAATAACGTAACCATTTAGGAACTCTTTTCACCAATATCCTTACCCATATCCTTGCTAATTTATTTCAGCATTGTGTAGATAGTAGACAGTATTTCTTACATTTGTTTTAATTACCTCATTATATTTTAACAGGTTTCAAATCAGAAGCACAGAAACCCAAGAAAACTCATCTCAGAGTTGTGTGTGGATTCACCTGTCAATAATTTATGACCAACTTTGTAGTGTGCCCTCATACAGTATTTGTGAGAAGAAGTTGTCAATAAAATGATGGGGGTGTCAGGGTGAAAGAGCAGACAGAAGTACGTAAAATAATAAGAAGGGCAGAAAACAAAACAGAAAAGAGAGATATTTGAGGTCAAAATAACTGCTGAAAATATCAAGAGAGCTCAGCCAACTTTAATCTTAGATGAGAATGGAGAAGCTATGATTCTGAACTTACCAACTGAAATGGCAGGCCAGTATTAGGTTCTAGTTAATAGAGCCCTAGAAATGGAGTCAAGTCAGCTAAACTTAAATTTTCATTCTACCACTGACTGACCTAATATTGACATGGAATTAGCCATAAATCTTTGGTGTTTCAAGAAGATCTTTATTTCTGGGTCTATTAAAGTTGCTTTTTGTCCTTAAAAAATGCCCCTGGAGTACACATGATGTGTTTCCATGATATGTTCCTCCACGTCTAATAGTGTATCAGACACAGGTGGAAGGCAAAATGTATTTCTGAATAGCAAAATGAGGAAAAAAAAATCTTCACTACAATCAGAGCTATTTTATTATTTTGTTCATCAATATGGTTATGATCAAAAAACACATGAAAAAGCAGCAACTCCATCTCTTTCTTTTCCCTCAGTTAAATAGCCCAGAGAGTATGTCTGCCACATCTCTGACTAATAGGATCTTGTATAATGTGAAATAGTATGGTAACTGCTCTTATAAGAAAGTGTTCTCCATTGTAAATATTATCAATCAAAAAAGATCTGGTAATGAATGTAGAAAAAGAAAAAAAAAAAAACAATCCAGGGGCCTGGGTGGCTCAGTTGGTTGAACATCTAACTCTTGATTTCGGCTGGGGTGGTGATCTCAGGATCCTGAGATTGAGCCCCGTGTCAGCCTCCACGCTCAGCGTGGAGTCTGCTTAGGATTCTCTCTCTCCTTCTCCCTCTGCCCCTCCCCCTGCTTGTGCATGCTCTCTCTCTCTAAATAAATAAAATCTTAAAAAAAAAAATCTTATCACTGAGGTATTAACATTCTGAAAGGCAAAACATGTCTTACTATTTTTTATGATTACCGTTTTGCAGTTTTTAGCAATTTTTCAATAATTATAATTAAAAGGTATTATTGGAACATGTTTCCTTATATGATGATCTGTCTCTTTCTTATTTTCTCTTAAATTTTCTCCTTGGTGGTGTTTTTATTTCCATTGTTATTACCATGTGAACAGAAAACTGCATCAAGTTCACTGGATTTTTCACTTTAAAATGATTAATTTTATGTTATGTGAATTTCACTGTAATAAAAAAATGATAATCAAAGAACCTTTGGCCTCCAAATGCTTTGTGTAGTAATATTATCACAATATGCCCTCTCGCCATAAGAAAATGATGGTGAACTTGGCTCTTAGGAAGAGGTAGTATAGTAGTAGTTTTATGTTGAAGAATAAATTTGGGATCTTAAGTATTTAAAGATTGAAAAGAAGAAGATATAGAAATTTTTGGTGAAGTCTCTTAATGGCTTTTAATATACAAACTTGATTTGTCACTATATGAAAAGACATGTGGAAAGGGCAAAGATAATTTGAGAGTTAAATTAAGGCACAAGGTGAGATTTTGAAGAGTACCATGTCTTTTAATTTTGTTTTTGGTTTGATCAATTCCTCCTGGGTCCTGAGAATGGAGTGGATGATTTGAGAAGTCATAATAATAAAAAATAATTCTGGATGCAGAATGTACTTAGAGCAGACAATATTTATTGTTTAAATATTTATGATTTAAAGATAAAAGTGTGACTATAACAAAATGATGGTACAAAGTAAGATGCTCTAGGTTGTCCAAGCATACTATACCTGACTGGTTAATACATGTTTATACCACAGTTTACATGGGCATGTACGTGGGAATGAACAGGAAACATCCATTTTTCCAAGAGACAGAAAAGGGAAAATAGCTACTAGCTGAACTTTTTTTTTTTTTTAAGATTTTATTTATTTATTTGATTGACAGAGAGAGAGAGCGAGAGAGGGAACACAAGCAGGGGGAGTGGGAGAGGGACAAGCAGGCTTCCAGCCAAGCAGGGAGCCCGACAGGGGGCTCGATCCCAGGACCCTGGGACAATGACCTGAGCTGAAGGCAGCCGCTCAACCAACTGAGCTACCCAGGCGCCCCTGAACTTCTGTCTAAAGGGTAAATTCAAGATGAGTAATGATCATGCTAGAGGAAACACTTACCTACTCGAGGACCACCATCTTCTCTGGCCTGAGTTATTGTGGTAATTTTCAAAGTAATCTCCCAGTGTCCACCTTTGTCCTTCTAAGCTACTTTTTCAAACATAGCAGAGTGATTCTTTTAAATTTAAAACAAATCATGTCAGCCCTCTACTCAAAATCTCCTAGACTTCCCATGTACCTCAGAGTAAAACTAAATATAAATAAATAAAAATGAAAAAGAAAAGACCTTTTCAATTGTCAGTAGGCCACTTTACTCCTTTGACCTAATCTACTTTTCTCCTCTTCACTCATTCCATTTAGGACACTGGTTTCTCTCTTGTTTCATAATAACTGGCATGCTTCCACCTCAGGGCATTTGAGCTTTCTGTTCTCTTTACCTCAATGATTCTTACCCTAGATATTTCAGGACCTACTCTTGCACTTCTTATAAAATCTCTGCACATACATCATTTTCTTAAGGAGGCTGACTCTGACTGCCATATTTAAAATTACCAACCCTCCTTTTTGTATATTCTTTTTTTTTTATTTTTAAGATTTATTTATTTATTTATTTTAGAGAGAGAGAGAGAGAGGGTGGGGGCAGAAGGAGAAAGAAAATCTCAAGCAGACTTCCCACTGAGTGTGGAGCCCAATGCAGGGCTCAGTCTTACAACCCTGAGATCATGACCCGAGACTAAATCAAGAGTCAGTCACCCAGCTGACTGAGCCACCCAGGTGCCCCTCCTTTTTGTATATTCTTAATCTCCCTTACCTTCCATATATTTTCATAAGTCTTATTATAGTCTAATATACTCTATTATTTACTTACTTTCTTTTATGTTATCTGCCTTCCTCCATAAAATATAGGCTCTAAAGGACAGAAAGTTTTGTTTTACACTGATGCATCCTAGAATCTGAGAATAGCACCTGAAACAAAGCAGGTGTTCAAAAAATATTTTTGTCATTGTTGAAAAAATAAGTATTTAAGGACAAGTAGGAAAAATGTTAGTACAGGTTGTTTGGTGAAAAGTATCTAGGATCTACTTGAATCAATGAAGTTTGGAGAATAGTTTTAACTGCTTTTCATGTGAATCATAATCATTAGCACCTTCTAAATGTATTCTTTCAGGCCCCAGCTGTTGCAGTTTCTATTATTGATCTTCCTGCTCCTTTCTTCTATGTGTTTCACTTACCTCTTCCTTCAAGTTTTTTTACTGCCTTATCTCCTGTAACATTTTCTAATACATCAATCCAATGCAAATAACCAAATAATTTTTTATTTACTGCTTTTTACAAGGCATGCTGCAAGAGAAAGGTCTCTCTAGGTTTGTTTTATTTAGAATAACCTGATGAACAATACATAGTTTGAGACATAATAAATCTACAGTACATGTTTCCTAATCCACCCCTCATAGGGCCTGCCTGTCCCCACCCAAGCATCTTCTCCATTTCTTTATATTTTGTATGCTTGATTTAGCTAGGCTAATAACCAAAACATAGAAAAGTATTGGTAAAATAATACAGTTGTATTTTATTAATTCAAGAAAGATTTTTGGACATTATCTAAAACAGTTTTTTCATTTCCTTCTGAGCTTAGGAAATTTAGGTAAAAATTATTACCTGGTTTCCTGGAGTCACATATAAAGTTACATGTAGTTAGCAATAATTCTAAAAGTCCTGACTTACAATTAATTGTGTAATTGTTCATGATCATGGTCTACCGAAAGTGTTAGAAAATGTTAAATTGAGTTCATATAACGTAAGAAGAAAGATCATTGAATTGACAACAGGAAGACTACTTTTTAAAAAAATTCAGTGTAGTTAACATACACTGTTACATTAGTTTCAGGTACATGTCCATATATTACTCAGTGCTCATCAGATAAGTGTACTCTTAATCCCCTTCACCTATCACCCATCCCCCCACCCACCTTCCCTCTGGTAACTGTTTGTTCTCTGTAGTTAAGAGTCTGTTTCTGGTTTGTCTCTTTTTTCCTTTGTTCATTATTTTTTCCCTTAAATTCCACATATGAACAAAATCATATGGTATTTGTCTTTCTCTGGTTTATTTCACTTAGCATTACATTGTCTAGCTCTATCCATGTCATTGCAACTAGTAAGATTTCATTCTTTTTTAATGGCTGAATAATATCCCTATATTATACACACACACACACACACACACACACACACACACACACACACACACACTACCTCTTCTTTATCCATTCATCTATCAGTGGGCACTTGGGCTGCTTCCATAGTTTGGTTATTATAAATAAAGCTGCAATAAACATAGGGGTGCATGTATCCCTTTGAATTAGTGTTTTGTATTCTTTAGGTAAATACCTAGTAGTGCAATTACTGGATCATATGGTAGTTCTATTTTTTAATTTTTTGAGGAACCTCCATACTGTCTTCCAGAGTGGCTGCACTGATTGCATTCCCACCAACAGTGTAAGAAGGTTCCTTTTTCTCCACATCCTTGCCAAAACTTGCTGTTTCTTGAGTTTTTGATTTTAGCCATTCTGACAGGTGTGAGGTGTTATCTCACTGTGTTTTTGATTTCCATTTCCCTGATGATGAGTGTTATTGAGCATCTTTTAATGTGTCTGTTGGCCATCTGAATGTCTTCTTTGGAGAAATGTCTGTTCATGTCTTCTGCCCAATTTTTAATTGGAATTTTTGGTTTTTTGTTGTTGAGTTGTATAATTTCTTTCTATATTTTGGATACTAACCTTTTGTTGGATATGTCATTTGCAAATATCTTCTCCCATTCAGTAGGTTATCTTCTAGTTTTATTGGTTGTTTCCTTTTCAGTGCAGAAGCCTGTTATTTTGATATAGTCCCAGTAGTTTATTTTTGTTTTTGTTTCCCCTTTCTCAAGAGACATATTTAGAAAGATGTTGTTATGGCCAATGTCAGAGAAATTACTGCCTATGATCTCTTCTAGGATTTTTTTTGTTTCAGGTTTCACATTTAGGTCCTTAATCCATTTTTAGTTTATTTTTGTGTATGGTATAAGAAAGTGGTCTAGTTTCATTCTTTTGCTTGTTGCTGTCCAGTTTTCCCAACACCGTTTGTTGAAGAGACTTTTTCCCATCGTGTATTCTTGTCTCGTTTGTCAAAGATTAATTGACCATAGAATTATCGGTTTATTTCTGGACTTTCTATGCTAATCTATTGATCCACGTGTCTATTTTTGTGTCAGTACCATACTGTTTTGATCACAGTTTTATAGTATAACTTGAAGTCTGGGATTTTGATACCTACAGTTTTGTTGTTCTTTTTCAAGATTGCATTGGCTATTTGGTGTCTTTTGTAGTTCCATTTAAATTTTAGGATTGTTTGTTCTAGTTCTGTGAAAAATGCTGTTGGCATTTTGATAGGGACCATATTAAATCTGTAGGTTGCTTTGGGCAGTATAGACATTTTAACAATATTCATTCTTCCAATGCATGAGCACGGAATGTTTTTCCATTTATTTTTGTTGTCTTCAATTGTTTTCATCAGTGTTTTATAGTTTTCAGAGCACAGGTCTTTCACCTCTTTGGTTAAGTTTATTCCTAGGTGTTTTATTATTTTTGGTGCAATTGTAAATGGGAGTGTTTTTTTTTAAATTTATCTTTCTGCTACTTCATTTAATGTATAGAAATGCAACAGATCTCTCTATGTTGATTTTGTATCCTGCAACTATTGAATTCATTTTTCAGTTCTAGTAGTTTGTTGGTGGAGTCTTTAGGGTTTTCTATATATAATATCATGTCATCTCTAAATAGTGAGTTTTACTTCTTCCTCACCAATTTGGATGCCTTTTATTTTTTTCTGTTTGATTGCTGTGGCTAGAACTTCCAGTACTATGTTGAATAAAAGTAATAAAAGTGAACATCCTTGTCTTGTTTCTGACCTTAGGAGAAAAGTTCTGTGTTTCACCATTGAGTACGATGTTTGCTATGGGTTTTTCATATAAGGCCTTTTTTATGTTGAGGTATGTTTCCTCTAAACCCATTTTGTTGAGGGTTTTTTTTTTTTTTTTAAGATTTATTTATTCATTTTGAGAGAGAGAGAGGGAGAGAGATAGAGAGTGGAGAGAGGGAATCTTTCAAGCAGACTCCCCACTAAGCATGGAGCCGGATGCAGGGCTCAATCCCATAAACCATGAGATCATGACCTGAGCTGAAAACTAAACTTAACTGACTGAGACACCCAGGTGCCCTTGTTGAGGGTTTTTATCATGAATGGATGCTGTACTTTGACAAATGTTTTTTATACATCTATCAAAATAATCATATGCTTTTTATTCTTTCTCTTATTAATGTGATGTATCATGCTGATTAATTTGCAAATATTGAACCACCCTTGCATCCCAGGAATAAATCCCATTTTATCATGGTGAATGACTTTTTTTTTTTTAAAGATTTTATTTATTTATTTATTTATTTGACAGAGAGAGACACAGTGAGAGAGGGAACACAAGCAGGGGGAGTGGAAGAGGGAGAAGCAGGTTTCCCGCGGAGCAGGGAGCCCGATATGGGGCTCGATCCCAGGACCCTGGGATCATGACCTGAGCCGAAGGCAGATGCTTAACGACTGAGCTATCCAGGTGCCCCCATGGTGAATGACTTTTTTTTTTTTTTTCTAATGTATTGTTGGATTTGGTTTGCTAATATTTTGTTGTGGATTTTTATATCTATGTTCATCAGAGATACTGACCTGTAGTTCTCTTTTTTAGTGGTGTCTTTATCTGGTTTTGGTATCAGGGTAATGTTGGACTCATAGAATGGATTTGGGAGTTTTCCTTCCTCTATTTTTAGGAAAAGTTTGAGAAGAATAGGTATTAGCTATTCTTTAAATGTTCAGTAAAATTCACCTGTGAAGCCATGTGGTCCTGAACTTTTGTTTGTTGGGTGTTTTTTTTTTTAATTGTTTTTTTTTTTAATTACTGATTTAATTTTATTGCTAGTAATTGGTCAGTTCAAATTTTCTATTTCTTACTGTTTCATTTCTGGAAGGTTGTATGTTTCTAGGAATTTATCCATTTCTTCTAAGTTGTCAAATTTGTTGGCATATAATTTATCATAATGTTCTCTTATAATCCTTTGTATTTCTGTGGTGTTGGTTGTTATTTCTCCTCTTTCATTTCTGATTTTGTTTATTTTAGACCTCTCTTTCCTTTTTTTTTTTTTTTTTGTGAGTCTGGCTAGAGGTTTATCAATTTTGTTGATTTTTCAAAGAACGAGCTCCTGGTTTCATTTGATCCATTCTATTGGGTTTTTTGTAGTGTTTTTGTTTTGTTTTGTTTAATTTCTATATCATTTATTTCTGCTCTAATATTTATTATTTCCTTCTTTCTACTGGTTTGGGGTTTTGTTTGTTCTTCTTTCTCTAGCTCCTTTAGGTATAAGTTTATGTTAGGTTGTTTATTTGAGGTTATTCTTGTTTCTTGTGGTAGGCCTGTATTGCTATAAACTTCCCTCTTCAAACCACTTTTGCTGCATCCCAAAGATTTTGGACTGCTGTGTTTTCATTTTGTTTCTCTCCATGTAATTTTTTATTTCTTTTTTCTAGGTTGACCCATTCATTATTTAGTAGCATGTTATTTAACCTCCATGTATTTGTGGGTTTTCCGTATTTTTTTTTCTTGTGGTTGATTTCTAGCTTCATTGCATTTTGATCAGAAAAGATGCATGGTATGACTTTGATCTCTTTGAATTTCCTGAGACTGTTTTGTGGTCTAATATGTGATCTATTCTGGAGAATGTTCTATATGCACTTGTAAAGAATGTGTATTCTGCTGTTTTAAGATGAAATATTTTGAACATGTATGTTAAATCCATCTGGTCCAGAGTGTCATTCAAAGCCAATGTTTTCTTGTTGATTTTCTGTTTAGATCATCTGTCCACTGATGTAAGTGGGGTCTTAAAGTCCCCTACTATTATTGTATTTCTATCAACTAGTTCCTTTATGTTTCTTATTAACTGTTTTATGTATTTAAGTGCTCCCATGTTGGATGTATAAATATTCACAATTGTTTTATCTTCTTGTTGGATTGTTCCTTTAGTGATTATATAATGTCCTTCTTTGTCTCTTGTTACAGTCTCTGTTTTAAAGCATTTTGTCTGATATAAGTATTGCTAGCTTTCTTTAGACATCCATTTCCATGATCAATGTTTCTCCATCCCTGCACTTTTAATCTACATGCTGTCTTTACATCTGAAATGAATCTCTTATAGGCAACATATAGATAGGTCTTGTTTTTTTATCCATTCCATCACCTTATGTCTCTTGATTGGGGCATTTAGTCCATTTACATTCAAAGTAATTATTGATAAATATGTATTTATTGCCATTTTGTTACTTGTTTTGTGGTTGTTTTGTAGTTCTTCTCTAATTTTTAATTCTCTTGCTCTCTTCTCACACAGTTTGCTCATTTTCTTTGGTGATATACTCAGATTCCTTTCTCTTTATTTTTGCTTATCTGTTACGGGTTTTTGATTTGTGGTTACCATTAGGTTTGTATATAACATCTTCTGTATAGAGCAGTCTATATTAAGTTGATGGTCATTTAAGTTTGAACCCATTCTTTACTCATCTCCTTTTCATATTTTAGGTATATAATATCATACCTTATGTCTTTTTATTTAATGAGTCCTTGACTGCATTTTACAGACATACTTATTTTTACTGCCTCTGTGCTTACTACGTTTCTTGCTCTTACTTATGGTCTTTCCTTTCCACTCAAAGAGTCCATGTCAACATTTCCTGTAGGGCTGGTTTAGTAGTCATGAACTCCTTTAGCTTTTGCTTGTCTGGGAAACTCTATCTCTCCTTCTATTCCTTTTTTTTTTTCTGTAAGGATTTTATTTATTTATTTGTCAGAGAGAGAGAGCAATCACAAGCAGGGGGGTGGCAGGCAGAGGAGAAGCAGGCTTCCTGCTGAGCAAGGAGCTCTATGCAGGACTTGATCCCAGAGCCCTGGGATCATGACCTGAACCGAAGGCAGACACTTAACCAACTGAGCCATCCAGATGTCCCTCTCCTTCTATTCTGAATAAATAGCCTTGTTGGATAGAAGATTATTGGCTGCAGAATTTTTTTTCCCTTTCAGCACTTTGAATGTATCATGTCACTCTCTTCTGGCCTGCAAAGTTTTTGATGAAAATTCCACTGATAGTCTCATGGGGTTTCCCTTTTAGGTAAGTGTCTTCTTTTCTCTTTCTGCTCTTAAAATTCTCTCTTTTCCACTACTTTTTACCACTTTAATTACCATGTATCTTGGACCTCCTTGGGTTGATCCCGTTGGAGGTTCTCTCTGTCTCCTGGATCTGGATATCTGTTTCCTTCCACAGGTTTAGGAAGTTTTCAGCTATTATGTCTTCAAATAAATTTTCTGTCCCCTTTTCTCTCTTCTTCTTCTTCTGGGCTCCCTATAATGTGAATGTTATTACACTTGGTGGAGTTGCTGAGTTCCTTAAGTCTATTATCATTTTGCATATTTTTTTTCTCTCTCATCTGCTCAGCTCGATTACTTTCCATTATTCAGTCCTCCAGGTTGCTAATTTGTTTTTCTGCTCCTCTAGCCTGCTATTTATTCCATCTAGTGTACTTTTAATTTCATTTATTGTGTTCTTCATCTCTGATTGTTTCTTTTTTAACTCTTTGTTAAAGGTCTCACTGATGTCCTCCACTCTTTTCTCAAGTCCTATGAGTAAAGTTATGATCATTACTTTAAATTCTCTTAAGGCATATTACTTATATCTATTTTGCTTAAGTTTCTTGTTGTGGTTTTGTCTTATTCTTTCATTTGGAACATAGTCCTCTGTCTTCTCCTTTTGTCTAACTCTCTGTGTCTGTTTCAGTGTGTTAGGGAAGTCAGCTACACCTCCTGCTCTTGAAAGTATGGCCTGGTGCTTCAGAGGTGTCTCCTATGTGTGTTGTGTGGGCCTTGCTTTTGAGTCTTGACTGCTTTTTCTTCAGTCCAGTCATCTAGCTCTCTTTCCCTGTTGTGGGCAGTGTTTGGTCCCTGTGGTGTTAGTGGACCGTCTGGGACCACCTTGGGCTTGAGTTGAGTCAGACCAAACATTTGTTAGAGATGCAGTAGCAGCAAACTGTGAGGCACTTTCCTTGAGTAGTTTTCATTGGTCAGCGGGGCCTACAATCAAACCCACTGTCTGCCCCCAGCCCATGGCTGGGGCAGCCCTCTGATTGGTGTATGTGCTTATCTCCTCTTATTCCAGGGCAGGTGTCACTTTGGAGTGATGCTGGCTCCTGTTGGGGCTGCTTGCACACTGCCAGCCTGTGGCTCCAGTTTGAATTGTTCTGCCCAAGAGTGTATTGGAGCAGCCATGCCACTGCCTCTCGCACTGGCCAGAGCATGGTCCACAGTTTTAACAAGGTGCATACTGATCTGCTTGCAAAGTGAGACCGGCCACCACCACTGCCTTGACTAGGGCAGATCTGTAAAGAATGCATGGGCAGGGCACACAGTGTTAACAATTGGTCTTCTGTGGGACTCACTGCTACCACTGTCACTACCAAAGCTGGCCCAAGGTCCTGCAAAGTGTGTGGGGGCAGGAGACTGGGTGTTGGCCAAGCTTGTGCTGGTCTTCTAGGGGAGGGCACCTGCAGTGCTGAGACTGAGGTGAGCATAACTAGAAAGGGCGGATCTTCTGAAGCAGTGTGGGTGGGGTGGGATGTTAGGGGTTAGGGGTTAGGGGTGTGTGTGTTAGCAAATTAGGCACCACACTGGTTTCTGCAGGCGGTTGTTGTTTATGCTGAAGGGCAGGGGAGGGAAATGGCACCTGACAGCTCCTTTGTTCCTGGAGAAATCCAACAAGAGAACACTTTTGAAGCTAATACTGTCACTAAGCAGCTATGTGACTTTAAAACAGCCACTTCATCTAACTGGGCTTCAATCTTCTTTTTTGTAAAATGAAAAAGTAGAATCAATAGATATTCTCAAAAAGACTCTGTGCTGACATTCCATGTATATGATGCTTTATACTATGCCCTTGGAGAAAAGAAGAGGCTGGTCCTATGATCTCTTTTCAGAAGTTAAACCTCATCCAAGTGACTCAGTGAGTGTCTGGTATATAAGAGACTAGGTGATATGTATTCCTTTGCCTGATTATTGCTCCACAGAGCCTGAAGGAATCTCTGTGTGATTATAGGGTCTTGCTTTTTTTATACTGTACTTACACAAGAATTACAAATAAATGAACAAAAGAGATCCGAGAAGGGCAACCCTTCAATAATTGTTCAGAAAGAGACCGCCCACATAGAAAACACATGCTATTTCCCCTCTGCCTGACGAAGTTGACCTTCAGAGTAGAAGTTCCCAGGAGAGGGGCTGGGCCTCTCTAAGCAGGAACTGGAGTCAGAGGCTTCCCCTGCTACTCGCCAGGAGAGAAGAACATTAGGAATGACGTTCAGCGCCGTACTTCCTACACTGTCTCCCAGTAGCTACACAGCTTGGGGGCCATCAAACTGCAGCTCAACCTCACCCCTGCAGGAGTCCAGATGCAGGCCAAGTACAGCAGCACAAGGGACATGCTGGACTTCGATGGGGATACCATCAGGAGTGTGCAATCTCGAACCTCTTCTACAACCCAGCGGCCAGAGGCTGGGCACACAGGTATTCTATCTCCGGCAGTCCAAATTGGTCAGACTCTTGAGCAATACATGAGATGAACTATCTGAGGAATGTGCAAAGTGAGGGAAAGAGAAAGTGTTTTCCTGACTTACACTTACGTGTAACTGTGCATTTTCCACAACTCGTGTGCCACGTATATGAACATCTGAAAAATTAAACTCAGTGTATACACAGATGTTTGTTTCTCTAAGATTTTGTTGTTGGCACAGTGGTTTGTAGTTGAGGGTGTGTTGTTTTTACCAAGTCGGTATAGTATACAAAAGTGAGGTTGTATGCAGAATTAAAGCAGTGTTCCTTCTTCTTCCTGGCTTCCTGTGAAGGCCAGATCCAATGCTGTTTTATTTACCATCTGTGATTTGATCTGGAAACTTGAATTTATAAAGGCTATCTTTTTGCTAGTTTTGAACTCATGCTTTAGGGGGAGGTTTCCAAGCAGACACACCAACCCTGGTATATTGTTGTCATAATTCTGCATCTTGAAGTTGTCTTTTATCTCTAAAATTCTGTGATTTGATGATCTAAATAGTGGCCTCGGATGCAATTATATCCCATCCCATTCCCTTTTATTATTTTCCAGTCCATAGAAGAGAGAATTCACATACATAGAGAAGGATCTTATTTCCTGGGCAACTCAGCATATGTATATATAACATAACTTATTAACCTTATACTCCAACCGTCTTGTAAGAGAGGCACTTTATGTATACAAGTGCTTAAAATAATTCCAGGCACATAATGCTCACTATATACATGTTTACTATCAGTAACATTTTGTAAATGAAGAAACTGAGGCCCCAGAATACTTAAGTAACTTGTCCAATATCACAGGTTTGTTTTTTTTTAAGATTTTATTTATTTATTTGCCAGAGAGAGAGAGCACAAGCAGGGGGAGTGGGAGAGGGAGAAGCAGGCTCCCCACTGAGCAGGGAGCCTGATGCGGGACTCGATCCCAGGACCCTGGGATCATGACCTGAGACGAAGGTAGATGCTTAACCGATTGAGCCACTCAGGTGTCCCCAGTATCACAGTTTGTAAGCGGCACACCTGGTATTAGAACATCATCCTGTTTGTGTTCTACTGTGAGATCTTTCCACTCACTAGAACTCAAGTCACATTTCTGCCTTACCTTGGCTGAGTTGCCCAGGAAATAAGATCCTTCTCTATGTATGTGAATTCTCTCTTGTAGGGAGTGAAAAAAAAATATTTTTATTACCATGTCAGAAGGCGAATTATTGGAAATGAAGGTATAAGTTGGAAGCTAAATGTAACAAATTAAATATATTTTTTAAAGATTTTATTTATTTATTTGACAGAGAGAGACACAGCAAAAGAGGGAACACAAACAAGGGGAGTGGGAGAGGGAGAAGCAGGCTTCCCCCCGAGCGGAGAGCCCGATGTGGGGCTTGATCCCAGGAGCCTGGGATCATGACCTGAGCCGAAGGCAGACGCTTAACGACTGAGCCACCCAGGTGCCCCCAAATTAAATATTTTATAATTCAATTCAAACAGCTCTTTTATAAGGTGGTTGGAGTATAAGGTTGCTAGGTTATGTAAAGTCCTTGGCATATTGCAGACACACCAGAAATGTGCATTTTCTTTCAGTATTCCATTCCTCGAGAATTCCTAAGTGTTCTGTTTAACGTTTTTGTGTCAGTCGGCACCAGAGAGATTCTCATTCAGTGACTGTATCTTAGTATGTCTTTTCTTTTGACCACACTCAGGTTTTCTTCACCTCTAGAAATCTGGGCACATACCTTTTCACTGTTCTCTCCCACTTCTCCTTTATCACATAGCTTTTAGGTGTTCTTCCTTTTCCCCTGTTAAACTTTTTCATTCCCTTTCTATTCACTGAGTGATCACCACCTGAGACTCACTGGTGTGACTTTATTTTATTTTTTTCTTTTTAATAAACTATCTACTAAGCTATAAGAAGATACTGGGGACTTCCAGCCTCCTTGACGTGAAGCAAATGACAGCTTTGGGATGTCAGTTTCTGTAGCCACAGGATACGTGTAATAAGATACGTTATGTTTTCCTCCAACAAATCCTGTGAAGAATCCGGTCTCAGGGTTGTGGTTTTAAGTGGCTTGTGTATAACTTCATTTTTCACCTTTGACTAGAGCCCGGAATTCTCACAAGGATTGGTGATCAGCATAATCAGGAACAGAGTGTACAAATAAGTTCTGCTGAGCTCAAGGGTGGTGAGGTAGGTGGGGCAGGATAAAACACTTACTGAAACATCTGGCAATCTTTCCGTAAGAAGTGGAAACTGAAACAGTAGGAGTAGAGGTTACAAAGAAGTGTCTTGAAGGGAAACCTCTGGAAATAGTAATCTTACCCTACACGTATGATACCTTGTTTTCATCTTGTGATAATGCAAATATGTAGAGGAATGTCACTACAGAAGTTTAGTTATTTCTTAGAAAAATGATTTGATACAATTTTGCTATTAAAAATAACAAAGCAAAAATCATTCCAAGAATATTTTGGCAATGAAGAAAATTTAAATTCAACATAATGTTGTGATACCATTATGACTGGAAAGTTAAATTTTTTCTTTAGAATTAATAAAAATAAATTATGTATACTCATTTATTTTCCAGATTTTCATTTTTCAATATAAAAGTTATGTTCATCTTTAAAAATGCTGAACAATTCAGAAGATAAAAAGGAAAAGTGAAAGACAACGTCCTCATACCTCCTTTCCAAAGAAAGTTTCATGTTCACGTTATGCTCAGGTTCATCCTATGCCAGGTTTATTGCAAAGTACTAAGGGTATAATGCCAAATATGATATGATCCCTGTTTATAAGGAAACTTAAAAGTCTAATACAACTCTTAGCTATGAAATAAGTATGATAAGGTGCCACGATAGAAGTATATACATGATACAATGGAGAGCTTGGTCACTTCTATCTGGTAGGGGTAAAGGAGATCAGGAAGGGTTTGAGGGAGGAAATGGCCATTGAGTTGAATTGACTTTAATATGTTCCACATTATATGAAAGCAAAAATGGGAGGGTTTAAGGGGTTGGGCTGACATAGTCAGACAGATACATGAGAGAAAAGCCATGGAATTCTTAAGTAACTTTGTGTTTTTGGAGAACAATAAGCAATGTGTTCTGGCTGATGTGTAGAGTTGGAGAAGGAAGAAGCTGACAAGAAGTATAGAAAATTATAAAGGGCCTATTATATTACACTCAGGTATTTTGATTCTAAGTCCGTAAATTGAGCTCACGGAAGGATTTAAACAGAAAGTGACATAATGAATTTTGTGTTTTTAGAAGACCATCTAGGCTGCAATGAGGAGGATGAATTGAAGGAGTAGGAAATTGGATGAACTAATAGCTAGGTATTTTGCACTAGTCTAAACATGAGATTAGAGGAATCTGAACTGAAGTAGTATGGGAATGAGGAAGAGGAATCAGATGCTGAGGAGGTAGAGTTTAAAGAATTGGCGACTGGTTAGAAGTGGGAAGACAAGGAAAGAAAAACATAGGTTGACTAGGTCCCATAGGATGTTATGTAGATAGTGCTGCTGATAACTGAGACAGAAGCTACAGGAGGAATTAAGAATGATGATGAATCCAGTTTGAGTTTGAGATGCCTGGAAGAGAAGGAACGTGCAGTTGTATTTGCCCAAAGACACTTGCATAGGCTGCATGTGGGGTGCAGGTAAGGATTCTGAGCTACATTTGTATGTGAGAATTGTTGACATTTTGGTAAGAATTAAGCTTTCTGAGAATGAGCAAGATCACTGAGGATGAGAGCGTAAAATGAAAAGCCAAAAAACCCAAAGGAATAGAGTATCAAGGAGAGAATCTTAGGCAATATACCAACTGAGGGGAGGGATACTGAGAGATTTCAATAAAAGCTACTAAGAATGAATGGCAGACAGTGGTAGAAGTGGACCAGGAGAGAGAGACATTAAGGAAGCCAAGAAACAATAACTTCATGCGAGACGGAAAAGTCAATGGTGACAAAGAGTGAATTTTAAAAATAATAAGCAATAAATACTGCAGAAATTTCAAGTAAAAGGAAGGTTAAAAACAATTTATTGTTTTAGCAATAAGGAGAAAAGTAGATTATTGGTGATTTTTAATAGCAGGTGTTTGAAAAGACCATAGTTAAATAGGAAAATAAATAATTTGTCATTTTCTTTTTTTTAATTTCTTTCTTTTTGAGAAACCAGCTATAAAGAGAAAAGATAAAGTGTTAGACCTGAGGTATTATGAGTTTGTGTGAATGCATTTTAAAATTATTTTTTAAGATGTGAGATTCTAACTCAATTGCAGCTTGAAAAGAAGTACAGCAAAAGTGCATCACAGTAATAATATATCAGGGAGAGAAAGAATAAAATCACTGATAGGCTAAAATTCCTACTGAAGACGAAATATAAACCTATCAAAAGAATATGAAAACCTATTTGGGTTTAAGAAAAAAATAAAAACCCTTTAATAATAAATTCAAGTTCTACTTTCCCCCTACTTACATTAATTACAATATTCTCAAATTTCTCTAGCTTTTTAGCTTCACTTCCTCAGCTAAAGCATAAACCCTTCACTGAAGTGTCATAGCATAAATTGATTCACATCACATCTAATTGATTCAACAAATCTTTAGTGCATACTTTTTTCTTTTTTTTTTTAAAGATTTTATTTATTTATTTGACAGAGAGAGACAAAGCGAGAGAGGGAACACAAGCAGGGGGAGTGGGAGAGGGAGAAGCAGGCTTCCTGCTTCTCGATCCCAGGACCCTGGGACCATGACCTGAGCTGAAGGCAGATGCTTAACCACTGAGCCACCCAGGCGCCCTAGTGCATACTTACTTAATATCAAGTGGTATGATAGGCATGGGAGACGCTTTTTTTATTGAAGTATAGTTGACACAAAATGTTACCTTAGTTTCAGGTGTGCAACATAATGATTTGACAAGTCTATACATTATGCAGTGCTCGCCACGAGTGTAGCTACCATCCATCACCATACAGCACTATTACAATACCATCCATTATATTTCCTATGCTGTTCCTTCTATCCCTTGACTTAGTCATTCCATAGCTGGAAGCCTGTACCTCCCACTCCCCTTCATTCATTTTGTCCATCCTCCCACCTGCCTCCTCTCCTGCAACCATCCATTTGTTTTCTGTATTTATGGGGAGACCCTATTTTTAGGTGCTTTGAGAAGTGGAAGGAAGAATTTGAATCAATTATAAGTAAATGTTATGTAGTGCTATTGAATATATGTAGGAGACCACAGAAGCAAATAGGGATGAATAAGTTCCTGACTGCGTTTACTCATGTGGGTATTTTTGAATGAGATGACATTTGCTCTTGTCTGTGAGACTGAGTCCAAGTTTTCCAGGCAGAGCAAGATGGAAACTAGTTGTGAGGACTAGATGCACAGAGATAAAAGCAGATAGATAAGAGCTAGCATTGTGCAGTGTATTAATGGGTAAAATTAAGAAAGACAAGAATTCAGAGGGAAAAGAGGAAGTGTGATTTTTGGATTGGAATTTAGAACAGGATAAGATCATTTGGGGAATCATCAGCGGATGATTCAAACACAATGGCAGGGTAGATTATTGGGTTGAGGAATGGTTAGTCCTCAAAGGGAGGGGTATATGAGGGGGCATGTGGGCAGATGAGGCTAAAAAGTAGGACAGAGGGATGCCTGGGTGGTTCATTTGGTTAAGCGTCTGCCTTCGGCTCAGGTCATGATCCCAGAGTCCTGGGATCGAGTCCCACATCAGGCTCCCTGCTCCGTGGGGAGTCTGCTTCTCTCTCTCTCTCTGTCAAATAAATAAATAAAATCTTTAAAAAATATGAAATAAAATAAAATAAATGAAAAGTAGGACGGATCCTACTATGCAGGGTCTTATGTAGCATGCTAAGAAACTTTTTTTTTTTTCCTTAAGGAAAAGATTAAATTTATACTTGAGAAAGTTCACCTTGGGGGTAGAGTGGAGAATGTATAATTTAAGGTGGCTATTCCTGAGATATTTCATAATAAAGAAGTGGAAAGTAGTAAGAAGTAAAACACTAGAGCCTTTCTACAATTTCATAAGGAACTGCCATAAAGGGCAAATATTAATGTGGGATTTGTTGGGAGGATAGGAAAATGATTTAAAATATTCGGATCTGGAAGGAGAGTATTAGTACTACTGGCTCCATCACTTACTGACTATGCAAACCAAAGCAGATTAAGCAACTCTTAGGTACTGCAGTTTTTAAAAATCCAAACAAAGGTTAAAAATAGTGCCAACTTAAATAATTTTTGGATGAGTCAAATGAAACACTACAGCATACATAATACACTCAGGAGTTGTTATTATCAGAAGCTGTGTGTTGTTGGGTAAGCTAGCTCACCCCCGTAGGACTCAGTTACCTACATGTAAAGTAGGGACCATAATAATATCTATTCATAGGGTGTTCCAGGATATGAGATAATGCATATAAGGCATTTATTTTAGTAACTCAAGGAGTGTTAGCAATCGTTATTAATAGTGATGCTATTTTTAAATTATATGTCATAAATGAAACTCCCTAATTGGGATATAAAAATTGACTCAGCTAAATTTTACTATATATACCAATATATATATATTTGACTTTCTTTTTCTTTAAGATTTTATTCATTTATTTGACAGAGAGAGACACTATATTTGACTTTCTAATAAATATATATATATATATATTTGACTTTCTAATTGCCGTGAATTGAAAACTTGATATTCTGGAAATAGCTTATACATTTTTGGATGTATATTCCTTTGAAATTATAGGAAGAATAACACCCATTTACTTTTAGAGAGAATGAAAAGATCACATATTTGAAATAGACTCATAAGATAAAGAAAACCTGCATTTTCACAAACACTGAAAAATACTCTCAACTCATAGAACGTTGAATATTCTCCCATGAGGAGATTTATTATGTGCCATATGTGAGGATTAAGGAAACAACAGGAAGTTGCTGAAAAGACAACATTTAAAATTTAAAAATATATCCAAAAGTCAGATATCCAATCAGCAATGTCTCATGATTAAAAAATATTAAAAGTAATTTCTGAAATATTATGCACTTTGTCACCAGTTTAGTCCCCAATTGTCTGAGTCCTGGTCAAGAAGAAGTATACAAAGTGTGGTGTTAAGCACGACAATTTAATCCTGGCTCTGCCCCTATTTTGCAATGTGGCTTTGTACAAATTATCTCAAGTTTCTTTGTCTGTTCCGGGGCTCCTGGGTGGCTCAGGTCATGATCCTTAGATCCTGGGATGGAGTCCTGCAGTGGGTTCCCTGCTCAGCGGGGAGTCTGCTTCTCTCTCTCCCTCTGCTCCTCCCCCCTGCTTGGGCTCTTGATCTCTGTCTCTCTCTTTCTCCCCCTCTCTCTAGATCTCCCTCAAATAAAAAAAAAAAATCTTAAAAAAAATAAAGTCTTTGTGTCTTTTCCAGCTTTTATTATGCTATTTCAGAGTCATAGTAATAGACTATATCTGGTAATATATGTTTCATTTCTCCTCTGCTCTGGGAATGGAAGTGTATAAAATTTCCCCCCTCTGATGCCTGATGAAGAGTAACTGGTCAAGTATGACAAGTCTTCATCTACAAAGTTTCTTATATCTACAAAGGAATTTGTGTTCAAAACTTGGCCTTAGCACTGTAGCCTTTTATGGTATAGTTACAGTAAAAGGATACAGGAAAGCAGTGTTTTTTTTCTATATATATCTTATTATTCCTAAGGATGTTTATATCATTCCTTGCCCTGTCCACACCTTTTTCTAAACATGCCTCAGGAGACAGAATAGGGGTTCTCTTCCAAAAAATAAAACCACAGTAAAGCCAAGCCAAACTGAAGCACCTTCCAGGCAGCTTATTTTTCTTACTTTAGGGTGTGGGTGGTCCCTAGAGAGAGACCTCATTATGATCAAGGCACTTGGAATAAAATTTAGGGATATTGAACCTATAGTTAGGAAAATAGAGGGAAAAACAGCATCAAAAAGAAAGTTTCACTTTTTCTTTTTTTCTTTTTGTTTCAGGTATAGAATTTAGTGATTCATCACTTTCATACACCAACCAGTGTTCATCACAAGTGCCCTCCTTAATCCCCATCACCTACTTAGACCATCCCCCCATTCTTCTGTCCTCTAACAACCCTCAGTTTGTTCTCTACAGTTTAAAAAAAAAAAAATGAAACTTTCAACTCCATGGTCTTTCCATCATGGAAGCCAAGGTTCCTAGGAAATTGCCATATCTGCTGTAGAAACTCCCTAGGGTTGTGTTTTTCTGGGTCCTGAGATAAAACAAAGAGATTGTGAATATTGAGAAAGGGAGGCAGGGAGGTAGAAAGGGAAGGAGGAGGAAGGGAGAGAAGGAGAGAGAGAGAGAAGAGAGTCAGAGTAGAAAAATTTCCAAATGACCAGGGAAAGATGATTCATTGGAAGGGAATTTTTAAAACTTTGTTCCTTAGCAGAAGATATCATATACTACTTGCATCTTCTGTCCTAGAGACAACCTTAGGAAGGATGATCTGTTTACATGGATATAATTATTATTAAATAATATTCTAATTCCTTAAGTCCATGCCCTCATTCCACAGTAAGGATTTAAGATTATTCTTTTTGATCCTTTGAGCAGAAGATCAGCATTTCTCTTGCCCCTGTATTATACAAGGAAAAGCAGGTTTCTTAAGGGATAATTTGGTTGATTTCCATGGTTGTTCTTTTACCCTCTTATTATTTATAATATTTGGCCAGGGAAATATCAATTACAAGAAAGAACAACATTTAAAAAAAAGTTTATGCCTGGGGTGTCGGGGTGGCTCAGTTGGTTAAGTGACTGATTCTTGGTATCAGCTCAGGTCATGATCTCAGGGTCTTGAGATCCAGCCCCGCATCCAGCTGTGCTCAGCACAGAGTCAGCTCGAGATTCTCTCTCTCCTTCTCCCTCTGCCCCATCTGCTCTTGCTTGCTCTGTCTCTCTCTCTCAAATAAATAAATAAAATACTTAAAAAATAGTTTATACCTTTCAGATGTGTACTAATATAAATAGGTTTGAGCAGGGGTAGATAGGCATATAACAGATATTTATATATAGTTGGCACATTCATTCAACGTTAATTGAGCTTCTTCCATCTGATGTTCTAGGTGCTAGAATCGATGTTCTTCTAGTGACTAAATAGACTATAATAACCTTCTTCAAAAGGAGCTTACTTTCTACAGCTATAAACCAGAAGAAATGGGTAAGATATATAATATATTTGATAGTAATAAGATTTATGGAGAAAAATAAAGCCATCATGGTGGTGGGCTCACATATGCACTTGTACTTCTGAAATCTAGAACCATCCACCTACTCAAGTTTCTTGGGCTGCACAGAACTTTCAAGAGACTTAGGGTTTGGAGAGAATGTTTAGCTTAAGCTGTATTCTGCCCTCTGATCTTGTTCCTTTATGTTCTGCTGATTTGAGATACTCTTTAGGTCAATGCCTTGAGAAGTCAACAATTTCCAGGAAAATTTAGACCAAACTACATAGGTAAGCTAATTGAAGGAAATAGGGGAGAAAGCAAATCTCTCTAATATCTGTTCATGATTCAGAATCTCACACAAGTCTGAATAGAGACTAGTATGGCTAGAAGATAAATTTAGCTGAGTCCACCTTCTGCTGTCAGAAATACTGCTGAAAGGTCAATAGATTTTAAAAAAATCAACGAAGTTTAACTTTAGATAATCCTCTGTGCTGCTGTAAAAATTACATAGTTTAAGTCATATTAAGTTTTCACAATTTCATTCTTCATTCATTTACTCATTCAAATATGTATTCAGCCCTTATGTGCAAGGCACTACTTTCAGTCCTGGAAATATACTGGTGAGCAAGACAGACAATATCACTGTTTTCATGGAATGTACCTTCAATGGGAGGGAGGATATAAACGAAAACAAACACATGAAAGCCATGAAAATATTAATAATCTTATTTTTAAAAAATATATGTAAAGGCGTTATGTATTAGAAATGAACTCATGGAGCTCTTCCAAGGATGCACCTTTAAGTGGAAAGCTGAGTAGCAGGGAGTAGCCTACCAACACGTGCTCTGAGTATTAATTAATGCAGGGCAGAGGAGAGCTCACTCAAAGGTACCAGGACTGGGATAAGCTTCTTTGTTTCAAGGATAAACAGAGGCCAGTGAGTAGAACACTTGAGTGAGGGGAGAGTAGTTCGGAAAAGGATGAAAGAAGTAGGTTGGGTCCAGAAGAAAAAGACTTGTAATTTTAAGTGCAAAAAAGTTATTGGAAGTTTTTAAGTTGGGAAATAACATAACTTCAAATTTCAAATTGTGTTAAAAAGAGAAATCTGAATCTTCACGAAGAGTGATTTGGATTTTATTCCAACTGTAATGTAATCCATTGAAAGTTTTTAACGGAGATAATTATTAAGAGAAAATAAGATTCACTTTTTATATATCAATCTCAAGGTCTGCTCCATGATTTTTCCTACCAGACTGTAAATTCCAAAGGATAGTAATCACATTTTCCATTTTTATCTTTCCCACTCACCATTCCCCATTTGGAAATAATGTGTAACAGAAACTTCTATACCTAGACTACATTACATAAAGGACTGTGCTAAAGAGGAAAAGAATTTATATGTCTTTAATATTTTTGTATTAGAACATGACTTCAAGGGATGCCTGGATGGCTCAGTCCGTTAAGCGTTGGCCTTTGGGTCAGGTCATGATCTCCAGGTCCTGGGATCAACTCCCATATCAGGCTCCCCACTCAGCGGGGAGTCTGATTCTCCCTCTCCCTCTGCCCCTCCCCCTGCTTGTGTGCTCTGTCAAATAAATAAATAAAATTTAGAAAAAAAAATTTTTAAAAAGAACATGACTTCATTTCCCAATGAAATGAAACACAGGTCTTGGAGACACCAGTCCTTTGAGGGTGTTGCTCTCCCTTTGTTTCATTTTAATCACAATGCTAGATGCTATGTGTACCTGAGGGGATGGGAGTGGGAGGGTCTTCCTTGTCTGATATCACAGGTCATTTAGATTAACAGTCTCACTAGGTGATGATGGGTTCACTGTTGACTCGGTAGCCTCTGCAATTAGCAGAAGGCAAACTCGTGGGGGCGTGGCATTTATTATTTAACTGTTCAAAATTGAGATAGCTTAGATCCATCCTCAAGAAATTGATGACCATGTCTCTTTATAATCCATTTTTGCAGAGATAGAAATCAAATGAATGAACAAAATCCTTATAAAAGAGGGACTTTCAACAAAGCAATCCCAAAAAGGAAACAGTCAAATGATCATTTCTCATTACTGATATACAATTTTCTTTTCAGAAGAAGCACATACGGAACTCGTGGGGAGGCGTTTTGCAAAAGTAACAACAAATTAATTTCATCTCTTCTCTGATGATATGAAAAACGGTTCCCCGTTCAGTCATTTCTATGTCTTTCATAACTCGAATTTTCACACAAAGAAGGTTATGCAAACAACCTTTTAAAGATAAGGGCAATGCGTAACTTGATTCCGTAGTGGAACTGCTGGTGGCATTGGGGCTATGGAAATGGGCGGGGTGTGTGAGGGAATCCCGCTGTGGAAGGGAGGCCTGGCACTGAGCCTTTTGACAGTGTTCTGAGGACAGAGGGAGTGTTATCTAGCCCCTGCTTACTGTTGTTCTTTCCCAGAACCAGCTCTTCTGACCTGCTGGTGGAATGGATCCAAGAGAAAGAAAAAGCGAAATCCTGCCTTTTCCTCTTTGTTTCCTGCAGAGTGCCGGCCTCCCTCTTCAGTTTGGCGTCCAGTGGCCCTGACCCTGCTGACTTTGTGTTTGGTGCTGCTGATTGGCCTGTTAGCCCTGGGGCTTGTGTGTAAGTCTGCGCTCTGACTTGGGGGAGGATCCTGGTTCTAAGGTTTGTCTAGGATGAGAAATACTTGTTATGTTTTCTTTTTTTTTTTTTACTTTAATTCTGGGGCCCATGGATAATTCAATATACCTTATTCTAAAGCACTCATTGAAATATGACGAGCAGTGAAAGAAGCATTAAAATACAGCAATCACTTGCTAGCTAGACTTTTACATTCTGTTTGAGATAAGCAGGTTTTATCTGTTTGTTTACATGTCAATATTTAAAATCAGCAGTTTTTTGGGGGGGGTGGGGCAGGGAAAAGGCTCTGTGGAGGGGGAGGGGCAGAGAGAGTGGGGGAGAGAGAATCTTAAGCAGACTCCACACGGAGCACAGAGCTGCACTAGGGTCTTCACCTGAAGACCCTAGGATCATGACCTGAGCCGAAATCAAGAGTCAGATGACTGAGCCCCTAAAATCAGCAGTTTTTAATGAATGCATGATTTATCTCTCTTTCATTCTGCAAAAGAGTACAGGCTGTGGTTTTTGCTCTTAGTATGCATAGCTCAGCAGCTAATACAGAGAGAAGAGATTTCATTTATATCTACTCCCTCAATATAAGGAGAGCAGAATAGGTCCTTAATTTCTACAGTATTTTTCAAAAAAGTCCAGGAAATTATAGAATCATTTCGCAAAATCTTGTGAAAACCAAACAAGGAAAAATGCATGCATGTGAAAAAGTCTTTAAATTTCAAACAAGTAAAGAAAAGTTCAAAAAGTAAAAAAAAAAAGGAAGTGGGTGAATTTGCTTCATGAGATTGAGACCCTACAGTAATGTTTCCTGAGCAGTTGAAGAAGGTGGCTCAAGGTGAAGAGGTTACCCTGAAGAGCAGGTCAAACATTTGGTTTTTCTAAGAAATGTTAGAACTGTCCTTTGTTATTGTAACTTTTTAAAATTAAAAAAAATGTTTCTTAGTGTTTCTACCATGGCCCCCCAATTTTTACTTCATTTTGATATAATTTGTTTCACAACCACCATTCTTTTTAGGGATATAAATCAACTTTCATGATTCGTGAAGGATTTCTCTACTTAGATTTAGAAATCTGGAGCTTAAACCTAAGTGTTGAAATTTTCTAGCCAAGGGATACTATGGAAATTGCTTGTTCTCACTGAGCCCAATTGTTCTCACTGAGCCCAATTTGGAAGCTATAAAACTATGGAAATGATAATATGACTATTTTAATGAATGAATTAGATAACAATATATGGTACACTGTCAATGCTCAATATAATAATCAATAGATAAATGGATTTGTGGTTTTATTAAGCAGTGGTTTAAGAGTAGACACAAAATATTTATTGAGCAGTAAATATGGTTAAGGAATTTAGTCCTGAAGTTAGAAACTGTTACTAAGATTCTACATTTTCAGATTAAAAAAACAGACTTAGAGACATTAATTTGCCCAAGACAGTGCAATTTATTATGTGCTTCAGTTCAAATTTGAACCCAGGCAAAATGAAATCTCAGAGCATGAGATCTTAAACAATACGATGTTTTGTCTTCCCCCATATGTAAAAAGTAGAAATAGAAATGAAGAAATCAGCTGTCCAGTCTGACTTGGTAACTTGGGTTAGTTTTTCAGTTCTATCAGCTTTCCAATACTCAGCAAGACAGCATTTCTCACAAGGAAGAAAGACTGGGGAATCTCTCCCGACAGCTGCAGTCTCTCCAAACCAAGAACAGGAAGCTTGCAGAAATCCTACAGCGCGTGGCTGAAAAACTGTGTCGAGAGCTCTATAACAAAAGTGGAGGTGAGTCCCGATCACTAAGCTGCCTCTGCCCTCAGGGTAGCTGTTATTATAGAACTGACTTTCCCATCCGTATGCCTGGGAGTCACAAGTTATTTAGTTAGTTGTCAGGCAAACTTCATGAAGAATTTGGGCACCCAGGTCAATCCCCAGTTATTGGGATCATTTAGTTCAGATAGGTCTGTGTTGTAATACATAAACAGATTCTTCAAATTCAGACATTTTAAACAAAAAAAAAACAATTAACTTCAAATAACCAAAATAACACTGCAAATAAATAAAACACAGGGTTATTTCTCAATTTACCTAGGTACACAAAGACCTAACAGTAGTATACGTTTCATAATGCGTTCATAATTTTTTTTCCCCTTAAGAAGTTAATGAGCCATGAAAGTTCTCACATTTTAAGAGTCATATGGGATCAGGTTAAAAATACTGATGAACGGAATCAAATTACAGGTATTTAAATCCACTGTGCCTTGTCTGGGTACCATAAACCGGCATTTCAATAATGATGACAATGCCAGTGGAAGATGAATCATGCTTTGATAACCACCTCTGGACAAGACTAGACACATTACCTCATTCCTGTGCCTTTTCCTCCTGTCTTTTTTTGGGTTTCATAGTGTCTAACTCTATTCATGTTAGCCTTCTCTTCTGTTCTGCTTATCTTGCATGCATAGGAAGCAACATACATTCGAAATTGTCACTTTTTTTTTTTTTTTAAAGATTTTATTTATTTGACAGAGAGAGATAGCGAGAGCAGGAACACAAGCAGGGGGAGTGGGAGAGGGAGAAGCAGGCTTCCCGCCGAGCAGGGAGCCCGATGTGGGACTCGATCCCGGGACCCCGGGATCATGACCTGAGCCGAAGGCAGACGCTTAACGACTGAGCCACCCAAGCGCCCGAAATTGTCACTTTTTATTACCAGAAGGCCAGATTGCGTGGTTACCCAGTAAAATAACACCCACAGGCACATTTCCACTTCTCTAAGTGATTCTTCCCCACATGATTAATGATCTCACTGGTCACAGTTTTCTTTCTTTTCTTTTTTTTCTTTTTTAACTTTAGTGAGGAATAATTGACACATGGAGTTGTATATATTTAAAGGGTACAATGTGATGATTTGATATACCTATACATTATACAATGATTATCAAGGCCAAGATAATTAATACATCTACCACTTCATATAGTTTTGTTTTTCTTCTTGTGTTTCCGACAACCCACTGTATATTGTTTTCTTTGTTGGGTGCCATGTCATCAAAAGATAATCCAGGTTTCTCTGAAACCAGTGGTCTCTGGAATTTACATCTAGCTGTATAAAGACAAAAAGAAAGCTGTATATACAAATAAACTATATTTTGTTTAAATATAAAATCTAACATGCAAATGTATTAATGATAACCCTATTCCCATGAAAATGTTCATATACCTTTGGTTTGATGTTAGTTCTCAGTGTTATCCTGCTGCTCTCCATTTCTTTCCCATTATCCATCCATCCATCTACTCTTCCACACAAGATAAGATTTACTGATGCATGCCATGCAAAGCATACACAGATTTCTCCCCTCATAGACCTCTTACTCGATTGGGGTGGTGTTAATAAATCAATTTAAAAAGGTAAAATAAGATGATCAACTTGTCCCAGTTTGCTCAAAACTCTTCCAGTTTTAGTATTAAAACTCCTACATTTTGGGAAAGCCTAGGTTTCAGACATGCAAAATGGTTGGTCAAACTAAACATAGTATGTAAGAAGGTAATCAATCCTATGGAAAATAAAGTAGATATGGTATGAGGCATCAGGGATTCAGGGATGGTAGGTTGCTAATTTATGTAGGGATACAATTAATTAATTAATACTTAATTCCTAATTAAGATGAGGGTATAGGAACAAAGATTTGAAGACTTAGGGGAATTAGCCATGTAGATACATGAAGAAAGCAGAAGCCAGGTAGAGAAAACAGGAAGTGTAGGAGCCCTGAAATGAATGGAGCTGCATGTTCAGGGAACAATTAGGAGTCTGTGTGTCTGGAGCAGAGTGAAGGAGGAGAGGACTGATAGGAGATGTGGTAGTGATTATATAGGGCGTTAGGTGATGTTATTAGGGATTTGGCTTCTATTTTGAGCAAAATAAGGATTCATTACAGGATCTTGAGCAGAGGAAATATAGATCTGACATGAGCATTTAAAGGCTCACTCTGCAAATATGTTGAAAATACACTGGAAGAAGGAAAAATAAAAAGAGAAATCACCTAAGAGATGGCTTTTGCAGTAATCCAGGAGAGAGATGATGTTGCCTCAAACTAGGATATTATTAGAGGAGATGAATGCATGATGGAATAAAAGGTGACATGAGAGAAATAAAGGAGTCAAGGATACTTCCAGAGTTTGGGGGCAAAGCAATTACAAGAGATGTGATCAAGTGAAACAGGAAGAATTCTGTGGTTACGAGTGGGGAAGGTTAGGGATGCTGTTTTGGGCATGTTGAAGTGGAGATCTGAGTAAGTAGTTTGGTATAAGGTCTGGGCCGGAAATATGAACTGACTCACAAAGGAATCTCTCAATTATTTATTTATTTAAAACTATTTTACCTTAAGGAAGATTTCAAATATACAAAAATGCAAACAATAATATAATATTCAAGTGCATATTGACCATTCAAATTTTAACATGTTAACATTTTGACACTGGATTGTTCTTAAAATAAAGACGTTTTTATGGAATGATTGAGTTCCCATCCCACCATCAGGGAGTTGATTACAAGTCAGAACTCTCAAAGGCCCAAGGCCATGTATCCTCATCGGTGTTAAAACCATGGCTCTCAGGGGCGCCTGGGTGGCTCAGTCGTCAAACGTCTGCCTTCGGCTCAGGTCATGATCCCAGGGTCCTGGGATCGAGCCCCGCATCGGGCTCCCTGCTCGGCAGGAAGCCTGCTTCTCCCTCTACCACTCCCCCTGCTTGTGTTCCCTCTCTTGCTGTGTCTCTCTCTGTCAAATAAATAAATAAAATCTTAAAAACAAACAAACAAACAAACATGGCTCTTAGGGACTAGTTCCTATACTTACAACCTCTACCTATTACTCCATCTCACCCTTGACTTCTGCACTTACTTCTCTGACTTTGGTGCCCATCTTAATATCTGACACATGGAGATTTACCATTCTAAATCATACCTTGCTTAGTATATTTGTCTTTTTTTTCTAAAATTTTATTTACTTGTGTTTAGAATAAGAGAAGAGTCCATATCTTATTGGTATATATCGCATTAAAAAAATCCTTTTATAATTATATAAGAGGATTTTGAGGAAAAAATTGTGGAAGCTTCAGTTCTTTCTTAAATACAAGGCATAATGAGTTTTTGAACATGTGAAAAGTTCTTTATGAAATTGAATATCCTCTGTGTGCTGAATTATATAGGGCAAGAAGCAAGGAAGTTCTAATCATTTATTGTTAGATTCCGAAGTCCATGAAAGCAGGTAGTGTCTGTTTTAATTTTTACTGTATACTCAGTCCCAATTACAATTTCTGGCATATAGTGAGTATTTGGTAAACATTTGTAGTTATCATTTCTGGGCAATTAAATATCTAAAAGAAAGTACTCTAAATAATAAGAGTACTTGAATCATCAAGTACTATGTAATTTCAGGGGCAGAAAGATGGCAGACCTGGATAGAAAATAGCATTAAAATTAGCTTCTTTCCAAGAACACAGATGCAGCCCTTGTCCAGAAGAATGGAAGTGGCATGGGGACAAATGCTACCGATTCTGTAGAGAGAGCAAGAATTGGCAGGGCTGTGACTATTTCTGCATCGCTGAGAACGCAACCATGCTGAAGATAAACACACAAGAAGTGCTGGTAAGATTCCTGTTTGAATTATTCTCGAAAAAGAGGTCCTTAAAAGAGCTATACAAGAAGAGTCTAAGGAGTCAACGTGCCCAGACTTTTGCACTTACTGCAATCAAGGTCTTACTCCTATTGTTTTTAGTGATTCCCTGAGTATGTAAAAACTGTTCTGCTCTCCAAAAAAACAAACAAACAAACAAACAAAAAACCATTAGAGGAAGCTCTTCAAAATCCCCACCAGTCAGGAATCAAATAAAAAATCCCTTAATTTCTTACCGCTTTTGGTTTGGGCAGGAAGGGCACAATATTGAGGCAAGGTTAGAAAGATGAAAATAGCATTTCCTGTTCTTCCGTTATAAAAGGACAAAGCTTTTAATTGAAAAATATTTAATTAATTCATTACTATAACCTGTAGATAAATATCTTGTCCTCCAGAAGTTTATAACCTAACATAGATTAGTCGAGGCAAATATGAAAGTAAAATTATAAATTGACATATATTAAGTATATGCAGTTAAGATAAACTTTTAAAATCGTGTAATTGTTCCCACCCTTTTTAAAAATATTTATTATTGCCTTTGGATTTAATCCCTTAAGCAGTGTGACCATTATTTATTTATCATTGTTTTAGCAGAAGTCTTGGCACAGAGTAGTTTATCAACAAAGGATTATTTAACTGAAATAAATGCCCAGCTCACTATGCAAACTCTTAACATCCTTCTAGTTACATCTTAATTCCTACCCACTTTTCTGAAATCTGTGATGAATGCAACTCTGAAGTGTCTCTCATCTACTAAAATAATATTTTTTATCCTTTCTCAATGGCTCAATTTCAGCAGAAAGGGAAGTAATTTATTTGACTGAGACAATGTGTCCTACCATAATTATGCCCACCTGATTTTTCTTGTACTCTTTGTTTCCTCCACCTCTAGCACATACTGAGGATTCAGGTATATTATAATTGAATTGTATTATATATAATAGTAGGAAATATTGTGATTATATAGTGATATAAGTTATATATAAGTTGTAAGTTATATAGTGATTTTGTCTCATGCACTTCAAAGAATTGTACATATTTAAGTCATTTTCATATGACTTATTTTTAGAACTTTTAATTTGAGGTGTCTACCATAAATTGGAAGTATTTTCAACTACACTTCCTTTGATATGCCTACTAGATGACTATTGCTTAGTGATAGTTTCATATCTATTTCCAATAATCTTTTATTGAATCAACATATGGCATTAATTATCTGAAGGGTTGAGGACATAAAACAAAGTATGTATCCTTAAGGAACTCATAGTATAGTGGAAAGGAAGGACATAAAAATTGATAATTATAATAAATTTAAATAATTTATGTTAAAGAGTAAGACTGGATAGAAGGAAGTAGGTAACTAAAAAAATTTAATATAGAGGGGCGCCTGGGTCCCTCAGTCAGTTAAGTGTCTCACTCTTGATTTCAGCTCAGGTCATATCAGGGTCGTGAGATCAAGCCCCAAGTTGGGCTCCACGCCCAGAATGGAGTCTGCTTGTCCCTCTCCCTCTGCTCCTCCCCCCACCTCAAATAAATAAATAAATAAATAAAATCTTAAAAAAATCAATATAGATATTAGAGAAGGCATGATATATGTGTGTATATATAAATACTATACAAAAATATAAATACACACACACACATATATGAAAAATTTCTCTTTCTCCCCTTCCTTGTCTGAGACATAAATCATCCTTCCAAATTTTCTCTTACCTCTTTTTGCATTAAAGTATATTCATTATTCTTGGGGCACCTGGGTGGCTCAGTTGGTTAAGCGACTGCCTTCGGCTCAGGTCATGATCCCAGAGTCCTGGGATCGAGTCTCATATCAGGCTCCCGGCTCAGCGGTGAGCCTGCTTCTCCCTCTGACCCTCTCCCCTCTCATGCTGTTTCTCTCTCTCTCTCTCAAATAAATAAATAAATAAAATCTTTAAAAAAAAAGTATATTCATTATTCTCTTCTCCTTCCTGTCAGTCCCTTTGCATGTATTTATAAAGATTACTTCCCCATTTTTACACTTTTCTTCCCGTATTCTTCCATTTCGCAATCACCCCACCTCTCTTTGTAAATCCGCCCCCCATATTTTTTTATCTAAATCTTAGTGTTTATTCTGTGACTTGAAAATAATGAGTCATTTATAAATCTTGGTTGATGTGATTCTTGGTTTTAGAATATCCGTATATATTCAAACTTATTAAGACAAGATAAATTCTTTAACTTGGACTGACTTCAGCACAGACACTTTTTCCCTCAAGTGTACTATCACCTATGTGGGGCAGGACTCGTGTGCTGTTCTCATATTAAAAGTGCTGGCTGGTCCTACGCATCTCTGTGTATACATAGTATAACATGTCTAAAGCTAAAGGTCTTCTTGTGTGCCTTTCACAGGAGTTTGCCATGCCTCAGAGCTACTCTGAGTTTTTCTACTCTTATTGGACAGGGCTCTCTCGCAATGGCAGTGGCAAAGCCTGGCTGTGGACTGACGGAGCCCCGTACTCCCCTGAACTGTAAGCCTTCAGAACATTTTGTGGGAAAAGCATTTAGTAGAGAGCTTGCGCTTGAGTAACTGAGTTCAACAACTTGATTCAATAAGCATTAATCAAACCTCCACTTTGTATTGGATACTGTGTTTGTAGGAGGATGTACACAGATGTATAAAAATAAAGCATAGTGCTTGCTTTTGAATGGCTTATAAACCAGTGAAGGAGACATACAAAATGGTAGTAAAATAGTAGGGACAGTTCTCTGTCTGGAAGCTTTCAGGGTTTTTATTTCAGGACTGATGTCCCTTGGAGCATTATTAAGTATTTGGGATTCGCTGGCGGGGGAAGGGGGAAGACAGAGACCGAGAGAGAGAGAGAAAGAGAGAGAGAGAAAAGAAGAAGGAAGAGGAGGAAGAGGAGGAGGAGGGGAAGAGATCTTTTATGGATGAATAAACTGAAACCCAGGTCGTGATGGTAACTTGCCTAAGACCACACAACTTCACAACTTTACCAATACCCAGAGATAATGCAAGACCTCAGATTTCTTGGCTTCCTGTGCAGTGTAATAGGGAGCACATCTTTAGAAGTACAGTTTCGGAGGGGCACCTGGGTGGCCCAGCTGGTTAAGCATCTGACTCTTGGTTTGGGCTCAGGTTATGATCTCAGGGTCCTGCGCTCAGTGCAGAGTCTCCTTGTCCCTCTCCCTCTACTCCTCCCCCCACTTAGGCTCCCTCTCTCTCTCTCTCAAATAAATGAAGAAATAAAATTTTTAAAAATACAGTCTCTGAGAATAGATTTACTGAGGTTATAAGGAGCAATATTATCAAAACTTGGTTTTACTTATGTGAGTATTTAGATAAGATTGTGCATGATATCTTTTGAAATAGGTAAATGTAATATCTATTCTAAAATATAATTACAATTTGAAGCCATGTTTGGACAGACACCTTTCTTCTCTATATATCATATGGGATTTATTCTCCCAGGAGATAAGACATACTTAATGTAATCATTTTTATTTTATAGTAAATTAAACTGAATCACAGAGAAAGTAGATGATTTTTCAGATGATGGTAAAATATGATAAATTTGGATTATAGCATACCTCTTAGTTTTACTTACAAACAGTTTTTGTTGTTTTAGATGAACTGATGCTTCTAGGAACAAGTATGGAAATTGAGGGGCTGAAAAGAAAGAGCTTGGTGACCCCATCTCTCCAGTAAATTCATTCTGCATATCTATTCTATAATTTTATTGAGTTAGGAGTACTCCCTATGTACTTTCTGGGTATTTAACATTTCATTTGAGAAGCAAACTATGATTCAATGAACCTTCTTTTTTTTTCTTTAAGGTTTGAGATTATAATAGATTTTACTAGCCTAAGAAGCAGGGACTGTGTGACCATCCTCAATGGAAAGGCTTTCTCAAAGGACTGCAAAGAGTTGAGGCGGTGTGCATGCGAAAGAAAGGCGGCCATGGTGAAGCCCGAGAGCCTCCATTAGCTTCCCTGAGCCATTATATGGAGGTAATGGACTCTCCCACCATAACTGCAATGTCAAGCTCCCCTCAGGGAGACTGAAGATCAGAACAGAAGTCAGTCTCTTTATGTGCAGCTGTAAGAGTTTGGTTTCAGTTCCTATTTTTCCCCATGTGATCCATATTTATACAACAATTCAGCATAAAGGTTGAGCCAAGCAAAGTCAATGCAAAGGATATTTGAGACATTGGAACATGGAAAAAAAAGTTAGGAAAAGCAATTTTTCTGACTGGTGCAAGAAGGATTTTCATGCTTCCTGTTCAGGATCCCCAGCACTCCTGAGCTTGGGTTCATGCATATATTTACCAGTCACAAAGAAATCCCATGTGCCAACAACCAGTCTCAGAATCTCATAAAGTTGTAATCCACCTTCTTGACTTAGAGATCACTTCTAGTGTTCTTCCTTCTCAGCATCTAGTATCATCCCCCTGTTTCCACGTCTTCCTTCATATTTGGAGAAGTGAGAAACTTACTGAAGTAGAGGAAATAAATGTGTGTAACATTCTTTGCCCCAAAGGCCAAGTAGTCTGTGAGAAATTAGCAATCATTTCCTATACTGTGCTCCTAAATACATAATTAATTCTTTCTGTTTGCTTCACTCCATATTTTTCCCTTCCTAGTCTTTCAATAAAGCCCCTATCTGCCATGTCAATGGGCTGCTTTCCACTGGGATAATTCTCTTAGTTAGAATCTTAACTTCTTACGAACGTACCTCCCCATATCCATTGAGAACTCCAACAATTGGGACACCTGGGTGGCTCAGTCAGTTCTTGATTTCAGCTCAGGTCATGATCTGAGGGTCCTGGAATCGAGCCCTGCTTCAGGCTCTGTGCTGAGTGGAACCTGCTTAAGATTTTTTGTCTCCCTCTCCCTTTGCCCCTCCCCACTCATGATCTCTCTCTCTAAAACAAACAAACAAACAAACAAACAAACAAAAAACTCCAATGATTGTGTCCTTTCCCTAGGAATTTCTTCCAGGAAAGAAATATTCTCAGCTCAGTTCCATATCCAAATTACTGTCCCTGATGCTCCCTTCAGCAATAGTGAAGACCAGAGCAAAAGTCAATCTCTTTATGTGGGTCTATAATAGTTTGGTTTCAGCTCCTATTTTCTTCCATTTGATCCATGTTTATACCTTTCAGGTACTGAAGATTTAATAATAATAAATGTAAATAATGTGAAATGTGTGTGATGGAGAATAGATTTGTGATTTGGGGACAATTTCAGTGTGGAGATGCTCTTCAAAAGTGATAGCAATCTGTGTTCTGGTTGTTTGTGCCTTACAGAGAGTTTGTAGGGACTCTACAAGAGTACTGATTATTTGATTATTTGAGGGATAAGTCTTTGAGAAACATGCTGTCTTCAAGAAGATGATTTTAATACTCTCCTGAGATGAAATCCTTTGAGGCAAGTTTGTCATTAACACATAGCTAAAGATGAGTAAATACAATCTTAATAGGGTGAGTTATCCAATAAGGTCATAGAAAGTGGAAGAGAAACTGTGAACATCTGCACACATCACTGGCTTCTTGTGTAGGCACCCCCTTTCTCAGGATGCCAAGATGCACAATAGTAACGGGTCACTGCAAATAACACCATCACAACCAGTGACTTTGTTGATTTGTAGAGAAATCAGTTTTAGGTGTTTAATGCTCATGAGGATAATCTATTATCTTTATTTTTCAGCAGTGAAAACTAGGCTGCTTCAGTTTTATTTTCAGTAAACATCTATTGTGTAGTGAAATGACATTAAATTAGCAAACATATGATAAAGAGAACATTTCTGTATTCATTTTCATAAGACTGTGTTACTTAGCAATCACTGCTTGTGGATTTCTTCCTTATGAATTTTCCTTTCAATTTTCTGTTGATTATGAAATTTCTTCAGTGTTGAACAAATTTTGTGTTCCATTTAGTGTGTCATGCAAAAAGACTGTATTTGTGGTCAGAAAATTAGAGTTTTAGACCTTGTATTCTGATCTATTATTGGGTGAATCACTTTACTTCACTAAGCTTATTTCATTAAGTATAAAGTGCAGATGTTTATAATTTTCTCATGGTGCTGTTAGCTGAAATGAAGTAAATGTGAAATTAGTTTTATAATCCAAATTGTAATATAAAATGTAAAAGATATTAAAAATATGTAAAAAAAAAAAAGAATTAGTAATTTCTTTTTTTTTTTTAAATAAGGGAGCACACACAAGCATAAACAACCCTTTTTGGAGAACTGTATTCTTTAGTAAATTGTGGAGAGGCACTTTGGAAAGCTGTGGATATTACCAAATATTTTCTATGATCAGTGCAGATATTTAATGGATGCAAGTTAATATAATAAGCATGTAACAAGAAATGTGGATGAGGACTTCAGCTAAGCAGTTAAGTGTAATTTAAGTCTTGTTACTACAGAAAGAAAATGTGGTTAACCTAAGGAAAGTCGAATGACTTTGTGGACTAAGTTGTAAATAGGGACATGACACACATTGTGTTGACCCCTGGAATCCTACATAACTGCGGTCTAGTGCAGGGTTGGATGACAAGTGTCTCTTTAAATGCCATTGCTTTAAAGAGTCTAGCTGCCTGGGCAGTGGGTGTTGAATAGCATTTGAAGTGTTCCCTTCAAATCTGCAACCTGAGGAAAGTGTCACTTTAGATAGTGAGGAGGGAAAAAAATAACATTTCTTTGACATTTTTCTCTTCTCGACCTTATTTCTCTCCATCTCTGCCCTCAATCCCATCACCTGTATAACAAAACTCACAACAATAATCCCAATATGAGCAAATATTTCAAAGAAGAGTAGTATGGTATAACATTTTCTCCACAAACTTTTTTAAAATTTAAGAATAGGAAATAATCATGACATAATTTGCTGAGAACATTTTTCCATGGAGAAACAGAGAGAGCATTGGCCCGTGAATTTTTTTGGCTTGAGAACTTTTTTCTTCCAGGCTCTTGTGTGTTTAGGTCATTCCGAAGAAATTTCAGGAAAAGTCAAATGAGGAACATAGTCTTTCCTGGTAGATCTGAGTTCCCTAGGGTACACAATGAGCTATTTCTTTTCCTGAGGATATTGAACCAGCTCTTAAAAGTTATCAACAGGAAACAGGTCATGAGTCCTGCAATAGCAGGAAGAGTGAGAAGTATAAGGGGAGCTTTTACTTTGGGGACAGAAGCAATTATGAAATAAGTAGAAAAGTCTAGTAGATTGCCTCAGTTTCAGCGTTAATATTTGGGAGGTCAAATACTTTGTAAAGGGATTCTTGTCATTTATGAAGAGTACAAAAAAACCCCATCATAATCTGATTTAAAGTGTACATAACTTTTTTTGCAAGGTTCATTGGATGAACAGATTTTTAGGATCTAATAATATTATTCTATCAATATTACTATTCTAATGTTTTTCTTTTTTACACACTTCATACACTTTACCCATGGCATATAACAAAGCTTCTTTACATTTGTAGGACAGAGTTTTCTGTTTCCTTTCCCCCTCCCGCCTTTTTAAATCTAACTTGGATTTCAATGAAATGGATCAAAGATATACCATTTATTATTGGTGAGACCGAGATCTAAAACTTGTTAACCCAGTGCCAAGGCCCAATCTCTCACCAGTGCCTGGAAAAAGATCTTGATATTTTGGACCAAAAGCAACCTGTAGGAAAAAATCTTCCACCCATAATATCTATGTGAAAAGCAGTATTGCCACTGAAGAAATTTGCCAGCTGGGCTGTCGATAAGATTCTGACTTGCAAAGACTGTATCACATATTGATGGGATGACATCAGCCGAAGGATGTTTGCCTTTGGCTTCATTGTACTTTTTATTAAGAGTTATTAAATGCTTCCTATCCTTTCTCTAAACATAGTCCCATGACAATGCTCTGAAGAATCTTGAAGACAAACGTCTTTACTACTAAAAATTGTTATTGTTTCTCCTCCATTCCAAGTTATTCTATTCAGCTTCCAGCTGTCAGCTGTGAAAACCAAACACAGGATTCAACTTATACTCTGTTTTCCGTGCTATTTTCTTTCTCTAGGTTCAGCAGAAAATTAGAAAAATCCCTTTTACTGAAAGGCCCACCATTTAAACTCCAGGTCAAGGGTAAATTAAAAAAAAAAAAAAAAAAAAAAAACATGAAAACATGTCCTTCCCATCCTTAAAGGACCTACTCCTTCAGAGGTCACCTTTTATAATAGACTTCTAGGTTCATTTAAATAATTTCCACTGCCTCAGTGAATTGGGTTTTATTTTACTTTTGAAATAAAGTAAGTGGATGGGCCGCCAGGGTGGCTTAGTCATTGAGCATCTGCCTTCGGCTCAGGTCATGATCCCAGGGTCCTGGGATCGAGCCCCACATCGGGCTCCCTGCTCAGCGGGAAGCCTGCTTCTCCCTCTCCCATTCCCCCTGCTTGTGTTCCCTCTCTCGCTGTCTCTCTCTCTGTCAAATAAATAAATAAAATCTTAAAAAAAAAAGTAAGTGGTGTCTTTATTATAAAGAAAGATGAGACTCCAATGTAGCTCAAATACTCCTTGTGAAAAATGAAAGATTAAATAAAATTATATTGAATTTAACAGGTATTTGATGAAAATTTACTGTGTAGTAAGGTATTCTAAGGATGGTAAGTGGTAAAAAAGTAATATAATAATGATTAGTGAATTTTTCCTTCCTATAGATCATAAGATACTTTCATATCTCCTGTCTTTTGGGAACAAGCTAATCTATGTCCAAGGAGCCTCCAGACCTAAGATACAAATTGTCTATAGATTTATTTGAGGATATTCATTAACTTTAAAACAGATATTCTGTCTAGACAGTTGTTGACATTTTATATATAAACTTCATCTTCTCAATATTCCTGTAACATGAGCAGGAAAAAAGGTCATTTTTATCTGGTCTACATCTCTAGATGCCTAGAGCTGACTGGTGATTTACTCCAGATAACAGTAGTGAGCACTGATACAGTGTCAAACTCTAAGAAAGGCACTATTCTTAGCAATTAACATATACATACTTCAATCTTCAAATATTATTTTGAAATAAATTCTATTATTATTTTACAATGAAGAAATTGAGGCACAGAGAGATGCAGTTGAAAGTGCTGGAGTGTTACTTCTCTAAAAAAGACATCCAGATGGCAACAGACACATGAAAAGATATTCAACATCAGGGGCGCCTGGGTATCTCAGTTGGTTAAGCGGCTGCCTTCTGCTCAGGTCATGATCCTGGGGTCCTGGGATCGAGCCCCATGTCCAGCTCCCTGTTCAGTGGAGAGCCTGCTTCTCCATCTCCCTCTGCCTGCCACTCTGCCTACTTGTGCTCTCTCTCTCTCTGTCAAATAAATAAATAAAATCTTAAAAAAAAAAAAAGATATTCAACATCACTCATCATCAGGGAAATGCAAACCAAACCCCAATGAGATATCACTTCACACCTGTCAGAATGGCTAAAATCAAAAACTCAAGAAACAACAAGCATTATGAGGATGTGGAGAAAAAGGAACCCTTGTGTGCTGTTGGTGGGAATGCACACTGGCTCAGCCTCTGTGAACAGGATGGAGTTTCCTCAGAAAGTTAAAAATGGAATTAACCTAAGATCCAGTAATCACACTACTGGGTATTTACCCACCAAATACTAAAAACACTAATTCAAAGGGATACATGCACCCCTATTTACTGCAGCATTATTTATTATAGCCAAGATACTGAAGCAGCCCAAGTGTCCATCAATGATGAATGGATGAAGAGGTGATAGACACACACACACACAAGCACGCAATGAAATATTATTCAGCCATAAAAGAGAATGAAATCTTGCCATTTGCAATGACATGGATGGAGCTAAAGAGTATAATGCTAAGTGAAATAAGTCAGAGAAAGAAAAATACCATATGATCTCATTCGTATGTGGAATTTCAGGAAAAAAACAAATGAGCAAAGGAAAAAAACAAAAAGAGAGACAAGCCAAGAAACAGACTTAACTCTAGAGAACAAACTGATGGTTACCAGAGGGGAGGTGGGTGGGGGGATGGGTGAAATAGGTGATGGGGTTTAAGGAATACACTTGTCGTGATGAGCACTGGATGATGTATGGAAGTGTTGAATCACTATATTGTACACCTGAAACTAATATGATGCTGTATGTTAATTATGCTGAAATTAAAATTTAAAAAAATAGGAAAAAAAAAGTGCTGGAGTGTTAACCTTGAGAGTCCCAACCTGAGCCCTTTGATTTGTGAGTGGTGGGGACAGTCAGTGAGAAAAAGGAAGGAAGTTCACAGCTGTCCTTTACTGGACATTCATTGGTATTCGCAGCCTGACTATTACTTCTGCTTATATGAAGTGCTGGTAGTTCACGTGTCTAGTAGAATTCTGCAGTCCTAAAAGGGTATTGTCTTACCCACAGCAGATAGCTCCTGTCTTCCTTCTAATTTGAAAATCCATATCTCTGTCTGACCATCCTACTGGTTCGATAGCAGAAAATGCATAGAAAAATCTGGCAGGTAGAGACTTTAAAAGGCCACATTTATTTATTAATTTTTAAAAAATCAGTCAGCTAGAAATGCATCATCTCCCCCCAGTGGCTTATAGATTTTTGTGTGGAGTGTATAGTCACTCTAGATTAGAGAAAAAAAAAAAAACACAAAGAAATAATTTTTCTTCAGTTTGTTCTCAACCTTTCAGGATTTTGTCCTCTGTAGCTATAAATCGGTTTTATTCTTGGCAGTTTAAACAATGTCAAGTGAAGGTCTGGAAAGTATTGAAGAAAATTGCCCAGTGTAAATGTAGAGATAGGTTTTGAGTCCGGGTAGGTAGTTTCATAGCCCACACTTGGGTTTACTTCTGCACTTGCTCTTTGGAATTTTGTGGCAGGTTTTCCAATGTCCTGTTCAACATACTACCGTAATAGATCTCTTCTGGTACAATTTCTTTCAGATAGAGGATCTTAATGCATACTTCTCACAGATAAAATATTTCCAAATGCTGCAGTTAGCAGAAGAAAGGAACTTGTCCTTGAAATATCCACAGAGCTGGTCAGTTGATTGGAGTGTCTGTATTGGTGATCTGGAGAAGCAAATCAGTGAATCTGACATTAGGTATGGGGCTTACAGTGATGTTCTTGTGGGTAACTGATGAGAGGTAGGTAGCTTTTTGTTTTGTTTTGTTTTAATATCGTACCCTCCTGTGGCATCCCCCTCCTTCAGTAATAGCGGTGTTTTCTCTCAATAAAAATATGTTAACATAATATCAAAAACCTCATATTAAGGGAAATACATACGCAAAAATAGGCTCTAACTTAGGATCTCTTTCCTGACTCTTAATTTTCAAAATACTAAAACACCTAATCCTGTTCACCAATCTCCCTAGCTCTATCTAAAAAGCTTAATAGGGAAAAATAAATAAATAAAAATAAAAAGCTTAATAGGGAAATCTCTTAATAGTTACTACAATTTCTTTCCCTTAGCACTCGCTAGCCATTAAATAATACACAGGAAACATCTGTGATAATTATATTGTTCATTCAGATTCTCAAATTTTGATGTGAATTGTGTTAGAGTGTAATGGCAGGGGGCCGAGAAGTAGGAAGACTTGGAAGCCATGAAGCTACTCTGAAATTACCTCAGCTTTGATTCCAGTCAAAAACCTGCGAAATTATCATGCTGGCTATGTCTTCTGGAGAAAATCTGAGGTATAAAAGAAAATAAACTTTGGAATTCCCTCATGTTTCTACTTTTTCTTGTAACATTTCTCTCAGACACTTACAGGTCAGGGGAAGGAGAAGAGCCATCTTCCCAAAGCCAAGCTCTGCTGAGTCCATCCTGAGACAGCCCCACCCAGTAATCATAGCCTCTTTTGACCGTCCTCAGGCTGCCAGTGATAAAGTCCTAGAAGAAACAAGACCTGAACAGTGAACTGAGGGGAAAACAACAAACTGTCATGAAATATAAAGTGTAGCATTTTGCCTAGACAGACATTAATGGGAACTTGAGAGCTAGAGAACAAGACAGAGGGTTTTTAAAAGAAGTGATACATTTTATAGATTTTTTTATTGCCATATGATAGATGGGGTGTTGAGGACTATGGGGAAAATAGGCATCTGGTATTAAAATAATCTTAACAGACTCAGAATTTGACAGAGAATATATGTCAAAACAAGGTGTTATACTGAACCTTCATTATGAGGAAAAGTAAAAACATCCTTGACATCCTAGACCACATAGATCATTCTTTCCCAGCATACTCCAATAGTTTAGGAGTTTCCAGAGGCAACTTAACTGTAGGCATATTTTGTTAGAAAAAACATTATTGATTTTGTCACCAAATTTGCGCAGAAAAAATAGTGTAAACCTGTAATTGTTGTAAGTCCAAGTTGCCTTGGTTTACTGCATATCCTTAACATATCCTTAAATTGTTCTCTCATTATTTTTGGAAAAATTAACTTTAACTAATTATTGAGTATAACAAGCATACATTTTTAATAAGGTCAGAAATGTGTAACTGTGTATTCTACCTCACACATATTTATGGGTAAAAGATTTCAGGGAAACACTGTTTAAGATGTTTGTTAAGATGTTAGTAAAGCAGACTTAATGTCAATTAAACATTTCATTTAGCAAAGGCTTATTTTTATAGACCTTGCCATTTCATGACATCACTTCCCTTTTTATACTTCTGCTTTTTCTTTTAATTACAAAATTTTTATTGGTTGTTACACTTCCCAACAGCATTGAAAATAACAAATTTGAAGCATATACAAAATTATAATATATGTATATCTTGGAGTGAATTAACAAGTGACAAAATGGTATTTCCCTTATTCCCTCTCCTTTTTGATTAACAAAGGACATACAACTAACATATTCCCCTTGATTTCTGGATAGCTTCCTGTTTGTTTGTTTTTGTCCAATCAGAAGGAAAACAAACCTTGGTAATTCCTACATTGTCTCTTTTAAACCCTTATTATATACAATAAATATATTTTTGTTATAGAATATTAAGAAATTCTGTCGAATTAGAATCAGTCCTTGCTTTTAATGTGTATCAAGGTATTTTCAGAATGATATGAAACCATGAGAGGCTGTTTACCATTTCTTCTTTGCTGTCTATTTGTAGAAGATTAGAACCCTCCTTCAAACAGTCCTCTTTACTGGTGTGCCAAAATTTCCAGTTTTCAAAGACACGGTAACAACTTCCTCCATTCTGAATCCAGTCGTCTGGACAAGGGTTGCAGTTATGGGCTTTGAATAGAAACATTTCACTTTGTTAAAATTATTATAAAAATATTAGTAGCCCATCTCCTCAAAAGAAACCTTTGTCCCGTCCCCAGTGAAGCTAACCATTGTAACCAAATGGTTCAGATGCATTGGTCCTTACCACAGAAAGATTTCTACATTTCCAACTGCAATAGGTCTGTAAGAATTTAAGATAAAATTGATTTCAGAATATTTTTTCCCAAATTGTTCCTCTTCTATAACAACTGAGTTGATGATTCTATTTTTATAAATCTTTCCTCTCTTTAAGCTTACATCATGTATAGTCTTCATTGTTTACTTATTTTGTGTCTGTTAATCTTAATCGCCCAATTTAGTTGGAATATATGCTGGACCATTAGGCAAGCTGATAATAAGTTTCAAGTTGATGTGTAAATTCTGAGAGTTAAACATGAAAATGTTTCCTATAGAATGGACAGAACAAACAGTGCACTTTGACGGCTGATTTGAAAATATGTGGGTGAGGAAAATTGGAGAAAAACATAAATGACCAATAGGCTTATTTCAGGACTTGGATATAACTTAGAAGGAAGCCATATTGTTTAATCAGTTTTATGAAACCTGTCTTAAGAAAGAATGTATTCACAAAAGAATTGTGCTCAAGACTATAAGAGGGGGACCAAAACGCAAGAACTTGACCAAGTGTTTCTTGCACAGAGGGAAAGACTGAAATTTCCAGAACTCTACTTTCTAGAGAGAGGCCTTCTATTTAGGGTCACAAATAGTTCATTATCAGTGTCCAGGGCCTGGATGTTGAGTTATTTGAAGCTTTTCAATATCTTTTGTTTGGAATCTATGCTAATCTGTGTCTTGACTATTGTTACGGCAAGACTAAGCAGCTGAAATTTTGGAGGATATATTAAATTTGTAGGTCTCCAAAATGGATATTGCCATTGTTTCAAGGTTAATGGCTCAGAGGTGGGGCTAATTCATGCTTGCAAAAGCCTGTAATATTTAAAAACACTGTTGGGCACCCAGGGATTCTGTAAACATTTATTTGACTAAATTTCAACCAGAAGGTAGGTTTTTGACGTCTCTCATTGGTGATTATTTAAATGATATCCACTACAGGGACAATTAATGTGAATTAAGTAAACATAGAATACTTGGCAAACTATACTGCACGTAGAAATAAGGCTGTTTTAGGTTTAAGATTCTAGTGAGAGATGTAAAAGACAAAACTGAAGTAAAGGCATAGAATTTTTAAAAAGAGTTGAACCCTACATTGTTATAATTTTATGGTAAATATTCTGATTTTTTAAAAATGATTTTTCTGCTCAAAGAGATATCTAAATTTGAATCTAAAGCAGTGTTTAAACTAAGCATATTGAAGAATTTAGGACTATAATTAAAGATACACTTATAAATTTGAGTGATTGGCTAAAACATAAAATGCTGCTTTAAAAAAAAATCCGATCTGCTACTCCTACACATTTCCCTTTGAAATTTGAGTGTATGTTTTTTAAATCTGCATTATATATACTGAAATATATAAATATATAAAAAACATTGAACTGGAGTGTGGATCAAAATTATGTCCCTCCCAATTTTAAAATTCTGTCTGCAATTTTGCAGACAGTAAAATGAGTGCTACTGTTTCCTGCATTTGTATCTGTACAGTGGAAACTGATTTTATATCAATTACCTGAATTGAAAGAGTTTTGTATCAAGGTTTGGCAATATTTCATCTGAAGGTTACGGTTTCTCTTCCATTGTGTGAAATTCAACAGTGCTCTGTCCTGATGGATGAGTTTTTCTTGCTGCTTCATTGCAATAGTGGATACCTGGAACACTTCAAACAATAAATAACAATCATTCTTAACTAAAAATACTGACAAATTAGAACAAAGCAATTCTTCCATACAGACTAAGGACAACTACAAATTACTGGTTATTTTTGTGACTTTAATTTGCATCAAAGTTTTGTTTAAAATTTACACTGTTCAAGAATCAAAAACTTTGGGGCACCTGGGTGGCTCAGTCGGTTAAGCATCTGCCTTGGGCTCAGGTTGTGATCATGGGGACCTGGGATCCAGCCCTGTGGCTGGCTCCCTGCAGGGAGCCTGCTGCTCCTTCTCCCTCAGCCCCTCCTCCCTGCTTGTGCTCTCTTTCTCTCTCTCTCTCTCAAATAAATAAATAAAATCTTAAAAAAAAATTTTTTAATTAAAAAAAATCAAAAACTTCAAAGGATACAGAGCAAAAACCCCTTTGCCACCTGGAGGCACCCAACTTCACTCCCCTAGAGCGTCAGTTTACGAATTTCTTTTTTATTCTTCCACATATATTTTGAATTTTACAAGTAAATGAATATAAAATGCCCCCTCTTTATACAAACAGTAACGATCTATTTATATGGTTTTTAATATTTTCATATTTCATATTTTACCACTTAAAATATATTTTGGACAAAATTCCATGTCAGTGTATAAAGAACTTTCTCGTTCTTTCATTATAACTGTATCAGATTCCATTGTATGCATATATCATGATTTATGTTAGTCATTCCCTACTGACTTTCAGACTATTTGTAATCTTTTGGTATTCCAGAAATAAATACTGTAATAAAGAACCTTAGTCAGACGTAATTTCACACATATGCAAGTATATTTTTAAGAAAAGTTGCTAGGTCAAAGTTTATGTGCATTTAAATTGTATTAGATATTTCCAAATTACCCTCCACGTAAGCTGTTGCAAATGGCATTTCAATATCATTTGAATTTGCATTTCCCTTTTTATGCATGGTGTTGAAACTTTTTCTCATATATATAAATGTCTGTTGCATTTCCTTTTCTATGAAGTGTATAATTATATATAAGATATAATTATATATTATAATTTTTTTCATTGGGTTTCTGGTCTTTTCGTTATTGTTTTATATGAGGTCCTTATTGTGCTGTGGGAATGCATTCAAACAGGCCTGGGCTCAGCCTGAACAGTATTTCTAAAGTTCCTGCCTGGCACTGACCTCTGGACAAGGGATGAGACATACTGACTAATAGTGTAGCTTTGTAATCATCAGTCTGAGGATTTTTTGGTCAGATGATACTAGCTTGTCAGCATTGTTTACTGATGCCATGTGACTGATGATTTGCCCCTGGTTACAATGAGATCCTGAGCAGGCTCTGCTGTCGAAGCTGGTTACCTGGAAGAAATATGCCTATGTGGGGACACCTGGGTGTCCACCTGGGTGGCTCAGTGGGTTAAGTGTCTGCCTTCGGCTCAGGTCACAATCCCGGGGTCCTGGAATCAAGTCTCACATTGGGCTCCTTGCTCAGTGGAGAGTCTGCCTCTCCCTCTGCCTGCCTGTCATTCCCCCCTGCTTGTGCTCTCTCTCTCTCTTTCTCTCTCTGACAAATAAATAAATAAAATCTTAAAAAAAAAAAAAGAAAGAAAGAAAGAAAGAAATATCCTATGTGGTCAGCATAATATAAAAATTACCAAGCAAGACTCCATTTTGGGCTCCCTGCTACCGAAGTGTTTTGTGGACATACACATCAGTGGTTCCTGACTCAAAAGAGAAATTTTGTCCTGAGGAGATAGTTACAGAGAAAGGACAAAGTACTTGTCTGTACCTGGCCTCTCCAGACCATATCCTGACTTTAATGCAGCTCTTAAACTGCATCCTTTTCTTGTAATAAACTATGGAGTTGTAAGCATTGTCATTTCAGGTCCTGTGAATCTGCTTTAGCAACCAATCCTGTTTAACTGATCGTGTTAGTGCACTTGCATTTGGGTAAACTTAGCTTGTGTGTGATATGAGCCACGAGTTTCCCAATGTGTCTTTTGACTTTGCTTGTGCTAGTTCACCCCACATACATCAGATGCTTTTTGAGTCTTTTTGAGCAAAAATCTTACACCTGAGATCATACTTTTTACAAGCATATTTCACTTTCATATTTTGATGTAGCTGGAATTTATTTATTTTTTATTTTTTTAATTATGTTATGTTAATCACCATACATTACAGCATTAGTTTTTGATGTAGTGTTCCATGATTCGTTGTTTGCATATAACACCCAGGGCTCCATGCAGAACGTGCCCTCTTTAATACCCATCAGTTTGTTAAGCTGGAATTTATTTTTTTGGAACTTATGTGGTATGACTTCCAAATTTTTCCCCTAGATGGCGACATTGTGGTCTCATATCATTTACTGAATAACCCCCTCCTCATCCTCTTTTAATTGCCATCTTTAGCTTACTGTAATTTCCAATAAACTACTTTGATGTATTTCTAATGTTTTAATGATATTCAATCCACCTGCTTATCTATTCTTAGGTCAGTACCACACTGCCTTCATTATTTTAGATTTATAATTTATTTCAATATTCGGCAGGGCCAGTCCTCCCATTTTCATATTATTTTTATATTTTTTTGTAGTTCTTTCCTTATAAGTCTGACTAGCTTTTTAAGTCAGTTCTTTTTTTTAAGATTTTTTTTAAAACTTAATTTTTTTGACAAGCAGAGGGAGAGGGAGAAGCAGGCTCCCCATTGAGCAGGGAGCCTGATGCAGGGCTCCATCCCAGGACCTCAGGATCATGACCTGAGTGGAAAGCAGATGCTTAACCGACTGAGCCACCTAGGTGCCCCAAGTCAGTTCTTTTTAAAAATCATTCTGTAAAGTCTCTATTCCTATTTTATTAAATATTTTTCTTAACAAGGATATTGATTTTCTTTATGCTGATTGTTTTTTTATAGAATTCCTTGAACCTATGGCTTAATGTTTTTAATCCATTTTGGAAAATATTCATCCAGTAAGTCTTAAAATAATATTACTTTTGTCTAACTCTCTCTGTCTTCTACTTTTGGGTCTACTATTACAAATATACTAATCTTTTTCAATATGCTCTACGACTCTCACCCTCTTTTCTATATTTTGCTCAAGAGCTATGGACAATGGATGGTTATGCCTTACCCATCTGTGGATGGCTCAAGTAATCCCGGCTGCTAGTGGCTTGGATTATGTTCCTTCTTCTTAGCAAAAGGTTGGATGTAACCAGAGTGGAAGTAAGACAGTGATGTTATTTATTTTATTCTATCTATAATCTGGCATGTTTGGAGATTTCCTTTTCCAAAATTTTGAATTTTGCCGAACTTTTTCTAGATTAACTATATTCTTGAGGTTATTGCTGTTTTGTTTATTATGATCTGAAAAGGTTGTACTACATAAAACTGTAATAAAACTGTAGAAAGGGAAATGAGACTTCTCTTTAGTTTCTCCTTATATGGGAGCAATGTACTGTACCTTTACTGGTGTTGGGCTTGTAATCAATTTGCAACAAGTGAAGAATATAGATTAAACAATATATTTACTTAGGGGAATGTAAGACAAATGTTTTTAAAGCCCCCAAAATAAAAGTGTTTATTATATGATGTTATATGATATATCTAATTGATGAATTAAGAAAATGAAAAAGACGGGGTGCCTGGGTGACTCAGTCGTTAAGCATCTGCCTTCAGCTCAGGTCATGATCCCAGAGTCCTGGGATCGAGCCCCGCATCAGGCTCCCTGATCAGTGGGAAGCCTGCTTCTCCCTCTCCCACTCCCCCTGCTTGTGTTCCCTCTCTCGCTGTGTCTCTCTCTGTCAAATAAATAAAATCTTAAAAAAAAAAAAAAAAATGAAAAGGACTAGTAAAAACAAATGGAAAAATCTGATTTTTTAGAAAATATTTTGCACTATAGAGTTTTTAAAATAGAAAGTAATTAGCATAAGTCATCTGGTAGGAAAAAACAGAAAATACAAAATAGTTGGAAGAAAGCAAGAAATTACTTCTTACATTTAAACTACCATTCAAATAACAGTTGTTAACATTTAGTTTATATCTATTGAAACTTTTTTCCATATTTGTATGTAAAAAATACATCTATTTTACATATAATTTTTATAAAACTATATTTTTCCATAACTGACTTTTCAATCTGCTTACTTCATGGGAAAACATCGCATAACCATATCTCCGTGTTAGTAACAATAGTTCTAGAAGACTTCTTTAAATTACTGCAGTGCGTTCTTTTATATCAATGTAGCCTGATTAATTTTTATCAGTTATTTATTGTCAGATATCTATGGATTTACTTTTGATGGTATATAAGAATAATTTGTAATTAACCCATTCATTACTTTGATATCATATTTTAAACAAGATATAGATTTCATTCATTACTCTTTGTCAGAAACATGTCTGTGTTTTTACTATGTATATTAAATTATATACATCATATGTGGTTATATATGTAATTTAAATATTAGTATTGACCTTTCTCTTACATTGAAAATTTTCATGGAGAAAACATTTAACGTTTTTTGTTGAAATGGAATGATGATTAAGATGCATAATTATTAAAAATTAAAAATTAAATAAGATTTTTATAACTCAAAATCTACTGGCTATAACATAATCTATAACTAGCAAGGACAAGCAGTTAGTTAGGAAATTTGAAGTGAACAAACTGCTTCTTGTTTAACACAACTCTTTTGTTTCTGTAACTGGCTTTACTTAATAAAAGCCCTAAGAGGGCGCCTGGGTGGCTCAGTCGGTTAATCGACTGCCTGGCTCAGGTCATGATCCTGGAGTCCCTGGATCGAGTCCCGCATCGGGCTCCCTGCTTAGCAGGGAGTCTGCTTCTCCCTCTGACCCTCCCCCCTCTCATACTCTATCTCATTCTCTCTCTCAAATAAATAAATAAAATCTAAAAAAAATAAAAAATAAAAAAAAATAAAAGCCCTAAGAATGTTTTGAGAATGTATAAGATGACCTTGGCAAATGACAGGATTGGTAGCAAAAAAATGAAAGTCACTATACTTGAACAAAAACCAAATGGTAAAAATATTTTACATTTGTGTAGTAATATTTAAAAGTTTTAAAAGTATTTATAACTATTAACACAAAACAAAAGAAAGCCAAAACTTTTATTTGTAAGCATTTTCCAGAAATTACTGGAAGTTTTAAATACTTTATTTTCTGGCTGGCTTTCTTTTATTCTCATCAGAATATTTTCTTCCCCAATTTTTGTTTTGGGAGTTAAAAAAAATTGTTTAATACATACTACATCCACGGAATTACAACATTAAAAAAATAAATAAATAAACACTGACATTGTCACCACCTATCCCCCTCTCCTGACCCCATTTTTAGTTACTTCTTATATATCCTTCCAGTGTCACTTGGCATATGAAGAAAATATCCGTTCTCAATCAAATTGTGGGGTAGTGTATACATTACTTTAAAAGTTGCTTTTTCACTTGAGGATGTATCATGAAGACATTTACATATCAGTCCATAGAGAGCAGCTGCTCTTACTGCTGTTGCTTCTCCCCCTCCCCCTTTCCTTACCCTTTCTTTCCCTCCCTCCCCTCTTCCCCTCCTCCCTCCCCTCACCCTCCTCTTCCTTCTTCTCTACTTCTTCTTCCTCCTGCCCTTCCTTCTCCTTTTTCTTTTCCTCCTTCTGTTTCTCCTTCTCTTTCTCTTCCTTGTTTCATGGTATTCCATGATGTGGATATACTATTGTTAATTTAAATGACCCCTTAATGAAAGACATTTGAGTTTTTCCAATCTTTTTTTTTTTTTACCCCATTGCTATACATGCAAGTTCATCTATAGAAAAAGTTTCCAAAAGTGGGATTTGTGGGTCAAAGTTAATTAGTACAATTTAAAATGACCTAGAGTTTGTTAGGAACATGATAATTCATCTAAACAGATTTCATGAACTACAGAGAGAGAAAGACAAAAGTAAATATATATTGGACAGCAACTTTTTTGAGGACATGGAAAAAATGTAGAGTATGCTTTTATGAACATCCTTAGTATGTACTATGTGCTTTTTGGCTATGTAATAATTGGTGATTGGAGACTACAGGTTCATTTTTATATATAGACAAATTCTATATCCCAATCACTTAATGATATTGCTTTACGTATTGCATCTTCAGTTAATCTTGTTTTTAATTGAAAGTGTTCTTTATACTTCATTTGTTTTATCTTCTTACCCCAGGTAGTTCATATTTATAAAGCAGCATTGAAATTTATCATATAGGTGCGATATTTAAACCATATCTTTTGATATTTGCAATGCCAGTTAAATATGAATTCTTGTACTGTCATTAGAATGGAGCCCAGCAATATTCCGTTCAAAGTGCCTAGGTTTTAGAGAAGAAACTGAATTATTAGTTGTTAATTGACTTATCTGTTAGTTCTCTTTCAACTACGCAATCTATTTCCAGTTTGTCCGTTTGATAAATAGATATTTAAATGTGACTTTCTTAAAAAAATGGACTTGCATTTGGTTTAAATAATGCGTTTTTATATGAAGCACAGAGGGAGTATAGGGTGAGATAAGGAAAGCTTTCTGGAAGTGCTAACATTTGCTGTGAGCAGTGAAATTTCTTTTCAGATGATAGACAAGGTAAAAATTATTTATTGAGCTTCTAGTAATTCTTAAAACAATTTTCTTTTTTTTTAACACTTTTTTTAAAAAAGATTTTATTTATTTATTTGACAGAGAGACACACAGCGAGAGAGGGAACACAAGCAGGGGGAGTGGGAGAGGGAGAAGCAGGCTTCCCCCTGAGCAGGGAGCCCAATGCGGGGCTCGATCCCAGGACCCTGGGATCATGACCTGAGCCACTTAATGACTGAGCCACCCAGGCGCCCCTTAATCACTTTTTTTTTAAAGATTTTATTTATTTATTTGAGAGAGAGAGAGACAGAAATAGTGAGAGAGAGCACGAGGAGGGAAGAGAGGGAGAAGCAGACTCCCCACTGAGCTGGGAGCCCGATTCAGGACTTATCCCAGGACCCTGGGGTCATGACCTGAGCCAAAAGCAGACGCTCAACTGACTGAGCCACTCACCCGCCGCTTAAAACAATTTTCTAAGAACTATCAGGAAAATAAGCTCATAGCTAACATGAACAAGATTAAGTTTCTTGTACTTTGTGGAAGCAAATCTGATCTCTTCCTCATTGTAGAACTCATAATTCTCCCTCACCAGCTAAAGTCTCCTACATAAAGAAATGATTTGCTAGGGCATACGAAAGGGAAGAATTATCTGGACAATAACCTTTATCTCTGTCTTTCTAAGCATATTTCTTAGTATTAGCATGAGTGATAATGCAGGTTATTAGTTTTTTGTTTGTTTTTTGGAATCGCAGCCCAGTAATTATATTTTATAAAAATTTCACTTGCCAGATATGAAAACAGGTCTTAAATTTAGACTAAAGGAAATAAAGAAATGTGATTAAAGGGACACCTGGGTGGCTCAGTCACTTAAGTGTCTGCCTGGACTCAGGTCATGATCTCAGGGTCCTGGGATGGAGTCCCGCATCGGGCTCACTGCTCAGTGGGGA
>NC_135717.1:85258386-85297388 GCF_964656455.1 Halichoerus grypus | reverse complement strand
ATGTTCTAGCAGCAGTAACAAATATTCAATAGCCAATCTTTATGAGGATTAGCAGTTGATCTTCTATAATGATGTATATTTTAAAAATGAAGATGAAGGGTACCTGGGTGGCTCAGCTGGTTAAGCATCTGCCTTTGGCTCAGGTCATGATCTCAGGGTCTTGGGATCAAGCCCCACATCAGCCTCCTTGCTCAGTGGGGAGTCTGTTTCTCCCTCTGCCCCTCTGCCCCCCCACTCGTGCTTTCTCTCTCTCTTGAAATAAATAAATAAATAAAATCTTTAAAAAAATAAAGATGCAATGATACATATTCATTGGTTCACCATAGAATATGTATGCACCATGGAAGGGTGAAGCCTTTTTTCCTGAAGTGCAGTGCTTTTAGTGCAATAACTCTTAAATTTATTGTGATGATGCATTGCCTGAAGTGTTAACTAAAAAGGTAGATTTTGGGGTGCCTGGGTGGCTCAGTTGGTTAAGCTTCCAACTCTTGATTTTGGCTCAGGTCATGATCTCAGAGTCATGAGATCAAGCCCCACGTCCAGCTCCATGTTCAGCGTGGAGTCTGCTTGAGATTCTCTCTCTCCTTCTCCTTCTGCCCCTACCCCTGCTTGCACTCTCTCTCTCTTTCCAATAAATGAATAAAATCTTTTTTTTAAAAAAAAAGGCAGATTTTATGGATCCAGAGCCAGAAATGGTCCAGTATGGCATTAAAATTTGCATTTAAAACAAAACCAGATATTTGGGTGATTCTGATAAAAGTGGTCTGTACACCATACTTTGAGATACCCATTGCCTTAAAGGATTCCATTCCTATTAAAACAACAATTACATGAACCAACTCCAAATAGAAAAAAAGAAAAGTAGTTCCACTAAATGAATGGCAAGATGCCTGGCACAGCCTTAGATTAAATGTCAAAGACATATAATTATTAATTCATTATTTTAATACAAGTGTAATCATATTTAAAATCTCAATAAAATTATGAGGATGAGCTCCAAACGATTTGGAATAGAAAGGCATCTGGTGTGTTCCTTCCATGATATTTCAATGATTGGAAGCTACAGATAAATATTAAACAATGTGAGAAATATTTCTGTGTTAAGAATTATCTATGGCAATGATGAGAATGGGAAGATATTTGAACTTATCTCCTGTTATGTCTTGGAGTTTTGCAGACATCTAATGAAATTAACTCAGATTCAGAGAAATTAAATCAACTTCCAAAACTCATCCACCAACAGCAGGATAACTTATCTGAGCAGCTGAGCAGCTACAGAAACTTTCCCACCGAGGAGGAGTTTCTCAAATCACAGATCTCCAGTCTATTGAAGAGGCAGGGACAAATGGCCGTAAAACTCTGCCAGGAGCTAATCATTCACACTTCAGGTAATTGGGACCTACTGACCACTCAGGTGCAATCTGTTGTCCCAGTTTGCATTGATCACGTGTGCCACCTCATAGTATGAGAAAGTTGTCTTCTCCAATGACCTCTAATGATATCACACTAAATTTATAGAAGACACGGGAAGATATCAATTTATTTAATATTTTTGAAAACACAGAGGTGAATTTGAGAAGCGTCATGGAATGATACCAACCTGGATACTTCAGCTTCTCATTTTGTGAACTATTTTTAGGTGATCCTGACGTTTTAAGAAACTAAAAGTATAGCTGGTAATTCTGAGGCCAGTAAAGTGAGCCCTGAAGTGAGAATTTCAATCACTGTTGCTCCATCCCATAATCGGAAGTGACTTCATTTTCACAGGCTCCTAAAGCAGTATGGTTCCAGAATGCTGGGTCTCAGACCCTCTCACCAAGTTCAATCATTTAGTTTCTAAAACCTTCCCCATGGGGGACCTGGGTGGCTCAGTTGGTTAAGCAACTGCCTTCGGCTCAGGTCACGATCCTGGGGTCCTGGGATCGAGTCCAGCATCGGGCTCCCTGCTCAGCAAGGAGTCTGCTTCTCCCTCTGACCCTCCCCCTCTCATGGGCTCTCGCTCTCTCTCTCTCATTCTCTCTCTTTCAAATAAATAAATTAAAAATCTTTTAAAAAAAAAAACCTTCCCCAGTCACTCTAGCATTATTTAATTTGTACTAATGGGTGTAATTTCTTTTTCAGACCACAGATGTAATCCTTGTCCTAAGATGTGGCAATGGTACCAAAACAGCTGCTATTATTTTGCAACAAATGAGGAGAAGACCTGGACTAACAGTAGGAAAAACTGCATGGACAGGAACTCCACTTTGGTGAAGATAGATAGCTTGGAGGAAAAGGTCTGGTTGACTCCTTCCCTGGTTAGAGAAATTATTCATGTCATAGAAAGTAAAACAAGTGGAATGTGTGACTCACAAAGTAGGAATTCAGTACATTTTGAAGGAGAATTAACATCTTACTTCTTCTTTTTCTTTTTTAAGATTTTATTTGTTGGGGCGCCTGGGTGGCTCAGTTGGTTAAGCGACTGCCTTCGGCTCAGGTCATGATCCTGGAGTCCCGGGATCGAGTCCCACATCGGGCTCCCTGCTCGGCAGGGAGTCTGCTTCTCCCTCTGACCCTCCTCCCTCTCATGCTCTCTGTCTCTCATTCTCTCTCTCGCAAATAAATAAAATCTTAAAAAAAAAAAAAGATTTTATTTTTTTATCTGACAGAGAGACAGCGAGAGCTAGAACACAAGCAGGGGGAGTGGGAGAGGGAGAAGCAGGCTTCCCACTGAGCGGGGAGCCTGATGCGGGGCTCAATCCCAGGACCCTGGGATCATGACCTGAGCCGAAGGCAGACGCCTAACGACTGAGCCACCCAGGCGCCCCTAACATCTTACTTCTGCATTCCGGAATGTGGCTCACACATGACATTGTTCCCGTTCTCCCTCTCAGGATTTTCTGAAGTCACAGCCATTACCCACGTTCTCTTTCTTCTGGTTGGGCTTATCCTGGGACCCATCTGGAAGGAGCTGGCTGTGGGAGGATGGCTCTGGCCCTTCTCCATCGTTGTAAGTCGCTAACTGTTGGGGGGGGGATGGAATACTAAGAAAATCAATGTTAATTGTAAGAATTATAAATCTAGATACAAAAAAAGAGTACAACATACAAAGAAAAGAGAGCTTCAGTAAGAAATAATGAAAGCAAGAGTACCTAATTTCGTGTATGTGACAAACTCATGGCAAGACACTGAAGCTTATCTATTGGCTAAAATTTATTTTTTTATATAATAAACAAATAATACTTACACTTACTTTGTTCGAAGTAGTGTGAAATATTAGCTCTGTGATAAAAGCACTGTTATATTCCTATTTTGTGGATGAAACAATTGTCATAGAGAGATTAAATAATTTGTTCAAGGTCACTACCTCCTGAGTGGCAAAATCAGGACTGAGTGCTTCTGTGACCATGAGCTTGGCCTCTCAGCTCCCCTGGCTCTCCACCACTTACAATCCCAAGGGTGGTTTATCATAAGAACATATATTAACACATTTATTTAAATTCAATAATTGTCAGTCATTTTCTAGGGGCAAGTAAGTCTGAATTGACAGATTAGTTTAACAATTAGTTCTGTGATGGGGATTTGCCAATTCGATTATATGGCAAATGTTTTTCACGACTTAAAATGAGCTAAGTCTGCCACTTCAAGGTTTTGAAGAAATATTTAAAGTACATACAGGATATATGATACTTTGAAAATTACAGTTTTTGGGGGTGCCTGGGTGGCTCAGTCGTTAAGCGTCTGCCTTCGGCTCAGGTCATGGTCCCAGGGTCCTGGGATCGAGCCCCACATCGGGCTCCCTGCTCCGCGGGAAGCCTGCTTCTCCCTCTCCCACTCCCCTGCTTGTGTTCCCTCTCTCGCTATCTCTCTCTCTGTCAAATAAATAAATAAAATCTTTAAAAAAAAAAAAAAGACAATTACAGTTTTTGCAACTATTTAAAGTTATGAAAAATAAGTGTTATCTTAAAAATATGGAAAGGAACACATAGTCCTGTAAAATTCTCTTAGCAACTACAAACCAAATATTTTGAGGAACACTGCTCATCACAACTATATTAAAATGATACAGTTATATCTGGATTTTTAATATAATATATGGTATTTGCATATCACATGAAGTGTTAAGAGCTTTGGCCCCTTTCTGGGTGTAGTAGGTTTTTCTCCACCTCCCTTCCCATCAAATTATTCAACCGTTCACCTCCCTCCTGTCTTGCTTCTTAATGCATGCTGTCAAAGTTTCCTTAAGCTGAGTTATAATCACTCATTTCCATCAAGGATACTAGGTTTCTGCTGTGACTCCCCCAATTCCCTGAATAACACACAATGATATGTCTATACTTTTCTCCCTAGATATACTTTATCTTCACCCATTTCCAACAATGCTGTCATGGCTTTTCCCACTCACAGCAATTTCCTGCTCTCTAATGTCCACTACTGGTCATATTAAATCAGTGAGCCTGGTTTCATGCAAATAATCATGGTGACACGCACATGCAAAGTAATAAACACCCCCCCAAAAAATGACAGTTACCTCTTTTTAATGGAGCGATCCTGGGCATGAGATGATTACCAACTAACCTGAGGTATTTCTGCTACACCGAGGCTTTATAGAACAGGACCAGGATACCCTGTAAGTGCAGCTGTTTCCACTTTGAACTTTAAGAAGATGGGTCCCCTCTCCTAAAGGAGTTGTCATCATCCCGGGCCCCTCCACTCACTCCTAGTGAAAATATGGAGGAGGTGGCCCCCTGCAGCAAGGTTCGGAGTCTGTGGACACTGACGCCCTGAGGCTGTGCCTGCCACCCTAGGGGTGTAGGGGTGGTGGAACTGAGCTTCGGAACCTTCCCTACTGGGTAAGGCTACTCTCGGCAAATGCATATGCCAAGAGGAAGACTTAGTAAGCCTGGGGCACCTGGGTGGCTCAGTTGTTAAGCGTATGCCTTCGGCTCAGGTCATGATCCCAGGATGCTGGGATTGAGCCCTTCCTCGGGCTCCCTGCTCTGCGGGAAGCCTGCTTCTCCCTCTCCCACTCCCCCTGCTTGTGTTCCCTCTCTTGTTGTGTCTCTCTCTGTCAAATAAAGAAATAAAGACTTAAAAAAAAAATTTAGTAAGCCCAGCCCTGAAGCAAGAATACTGCAGTGTAGCACAGATCATTTGAGTAAAAAGGCACACGGGGATTTAGATCTGATGAGCATAATTTAGTAATGACATTTTTTAAAAAGGTTATTTATTTATTTATTTATTTGAGAGAGAGAAAGTGTACCGCAAGCATGGGAAGGAGGGACAGGAGAGAGAGAATCTCAAGCAGACTCCCCGCTGAGCCCCAGCCAGAGTCTGGGACAGGGCTTGATACCACCACCTGAGATCATGACCTGAGCTGAAATCGAGAGTTGATGGCTTAACCAACAAAAGCCACCCAGGTGCCCCTGTAATGATATTATTGAAGAGTTACCACCAATTCCTTAGCAGAGGAACTAGGGACTGATATCAGAACCACATCTATGTAATCGTTCATTTTCTCTCTGAACCCCTATCTTATCCTCTCTTCACCTTCCACATATATGTGTATAAATATATATAACACAAAATTATATATATACAAAATTATATTTGTGCATAATGAAATGTTATAACTTTTTGCTCAGGATATGATCTCATTTGTCTGTTTTTCTTCATAAAGTTCCAAACTAAAGAAATTGTAGTGCTTCTGATATAATCTGCACTGGTAGTTTCTACCATGATAATGGTGAGGATACAAATTCTCAACCCAGAATTTAAGTATCTTCCTTAAATTATTCTACCTGGGATTATGATTAACTTGAAATGGAACACGCAGATTCTCCAGCTTTAAGAACTTTGAATGCTATGGAAACAGAAGTCTCTCAAAGTTCAGATAGATAGTCTTTTGTAACTGAGGACATTGAATTGTGATCAGATTTCAAATATGAAATTTGTAATTAATTTTAAGTGGATTAATTTTCAGATTCAGCGCTAAAGAGTATGCTCAGATCAATGGATCCAAAGGATGTGCCTATTTTCAAAAAGGAAATATTTATATTTCCCGCTGCAGTGCTGAAATTTCTTGGATTTGTGAGAAGACAGCTGCGTTAGTGAAGATTGAAGATTTGGATTAATATGCTTCTTCCAGATTCACCCGGATGTAAGGGACTTGTGGTTAAATTCATGTGAAGAAAGAGAAAGCTCCCCTACTAGAGCCAAAAACAGATGAAAAAAATGTGTATTCAAACCCATCAGGCAAATAAACTTCACAGAACATTCTCCACTTCATCGTCGATGCCTTCTGATCTGATGTTCTGGTTATTGCTGGGGACCCTGGGGAATAGCTCTTCTATGGCCCTATTATTCTATCTCAGCGTCATTTCACTGAATTCTCTCTCTCGAATAAAAGATTCTTTTCCTGCTTTGTTATTGCATATGCACAAGTGCACAGGGGGATATGTAAATATTTAGCAGCCAGAACTGACACAAGACACAGCCCTGGAATGACATTCAGGAGACCCTGTTGTGATCACGGTCTGGGGGATTCTGGGGTGGGGGTCCCGGTGGCTAGAGCAGCAATACTGTGCCAAGTGATTTGGAAATATCTTAGTATCTTAGCAAATGGTTTGTACCCATGTACCAGCCTTGTAATATAGGTGAAGTAGCACATCATTTAGTATTTACATTCTCATTTATTTAGATTAAGTAAATCCTGAGGTTATTGTTGTGGTAATCTGGACATTATTAATAGAAGTTTATAATCTTTGCATTGAAATGTTATTTCCTTTAGAGAAATCCTAAAAAATTACTTGAAGATAGTAGAAGCATTATATTTTATTTTTAAGAACTTTCCTGTGGCGCCTGGGTGGCTCAGCTGGTTAAGCATCTGCCTTTGGCTCAGGTCATGATCTCAGGGTCTTAGGATCGAGCCCCTGCCTCAGGCTCCCTGCTCAGCGGGAGGCCTGCTTCTCCCTCTCCCACTCCCCCTGCTTGTGTTCCCTCTCTCGCTGTCTCTCTCTGTCAAAAAAAAAAAAAAAAAAAAAAAAAGAACTTTCCTTTAACATAGTTGGTCAGTGTCCCTGCACTTTAGATGTCAAACCTTGTAAATCTAGAACTTGAGAGTTTTTCTGGGACAAATTTACTGGTTTAAGAATAACGGTGAAGGAGTTAGTTTTCATTTGCTCCACATATAATTATATAGCTATGTATAGGCTAAAGAAAACAATAAACCAACCTGCAATACTGGTTTGTCTAAATCAGAGATCTAGAATTTACTGGAAAAACTGATATGATCCGAGTTCTGAGCTAGGTGCATTTCAGAATATTTTGACAGTTCTTTAAAAGAGCATCACCATAGGGACATCTAGTAGTCTGTTACACTCTAAAGAATTAAAATTGTGAGCTAATGGACAATTTATATAAACACTAACAGAAAGTCTAGAACACAAGAATTAAAGTCTAATGTGAAAATTTGGTGAAAATTATAAGCAAAATATATTGAAACACAAATTTTAAAATATAGATAATTATTTCATCATAGTTTAAGTGAACAGGCTTTACTAATTATCATACAGGAACCAAAATATAAGTTACATATACACAGATTAAAAAAGAAACTTTATTCTTTCATTCTTTAGTAGCTTACTCCCACTGTCATTCTCACAAAGATAAAATTATTCATTAAAGGTCAACAACTCTGCACCTGACTCCCACACATTTGGGTTTTTCTTTATTCCCGTGGGAAAGATCATTTCTTCTTTTATTCCTCTATTTCTAACCATAGAAAGATCTGCTATTCTCTGTTGGTTATTTTGTTCCTATAAAGAGGTTACATGCTTTCCCCCTCTGGTATTTTGTATCTTTTCATTCTTCTCTCATGCACACTCTGACTTTCACACTCACTAAAAGAGAGAACATTTCTGTTTCTGACCTCAGAGTGGCTCTGGAATTTGATCAGATCCTATCGCTCATCCCTGCTTTCTTGCCATCATGATGTCATCCCTGGCAGCCTTTACACTGGGTGAGTAAACCCAAAGGTCTTCTTGAGGATTCACCAAACGCTTTGCCGGAATAATTTATCCCTTATTGCTTTCTGGTACCTTGGCTTATAAGACATGGCATATGGCAAGAATTTCTTCTCTCTCTCTCTCTCTCCACAAAATTTCTGGAAGACATCCACACACACATATACTCACACATGTGCACAACACAAATGCATCATCAAAATTCCTGGGGAAAGGCCATGTTTTGTATTTATTTTTGGATAACTGCCTTTCCCTCATTGAGGACTACTGTGGCTTCCAAACTTGTCTTCACGTAAGATTTATAGAGATAGCCCCCCTTAAAAGGACAGATTCCCGGGCCACATCTCAGATCTGTAGACTCAATGACTGAAGGGCAAGACGGCAGAAACTGCAAGTTTCACAAAGTCCATTGGTGATACTTAACTCAGCCTGGGTATTTGACCATGTTTGGCTAAATGGTGGTGGAACCATCAAATTGGAGGCTCTTTCTTTTCTGCCTTTAAAAAATTTTTATTTATTTATCTTTTATTTTTTTCCAGCTTCATTGAGTTATAATTGAAATATAGCCTTGTATAAGTTTAAGGTGTAAAACACCATGATTTGATGTATATATGTATTGTGAAATGATGCCCACAATAAGTTTAGTTAACACACCCATATCTCAGTGGACGGCCCTTTCTCCTACTTTAGCAAAATTAGTTTGGTTTGTGTAGGCCAAATTCGGTCAGGTAAGGTCAAAATTGGGTCAAAAGTAATTCAAACCTCAGCTATTTCACTTTTGTAAACTTGTCCAACAACTCCTGAATGAGGAGATTGTTTGGGGTGGTCAGGGTAGACAGGTGATTCACAATTTGACCCATCTTGCTTTGTGGAAATAGTTTTCAAATCATGCTGTATGCTGAAATTATACTGAGGAGCTTTGAAGACATGTTGGTGCCTGAGATTATCTCACCTCTTAAGACTCTGATTTAATTGATCAAGGGTGTGGTTCGGTTATTGAAAAAAAATTTAAGCTACTTTTATGATTCCAATTTTCAGCTAAGGTTGGAAACCACTGGACTGAGATCATTCTAGTGACCGTTATGTTGGGGCAGGTCTACCGTGTTGGCAAAAGAGCCAACCCTCCATCATATATTAAAAGAGCAAGTGAGCTAGTCCCCTTGGTGAGGACTCCATGGCGTTGGGACAGTGGGCATAGTGCCTGTTATCTGAAGCTAAGGTCGATGGTATAATCGAGGCCGCATGCTGAGCAGTTTATGTGTAATCACGCTTGTATACGTTCGCTTATATGTGGAGAAAGATGTGAAGGACGTGTTATTAATGCTATTTTCCTCAGGGCAGGTATTCTGGTAGTAAAACTGGACAAGAAGAGGACATAATTAACTTTTAAAATTGAGAATTCATTGTGAAGCAGAGAACTGAAGAGAGGGTCAAATTTAGCAAGGTGATCCCAAAGCAAATGTAATGTTTCATTCCTCAGGTATGTTAGTCTTGCTGAACCAGTAACTTGAAGAAATAACATGGTTTTTTTCTCTCTCCTTCAAGATATATAAAATATAAATGAAGTACATCTCCCCCTCAGTACTCTCAAAATATATCTTAGCATGATTTTCAATAATCTACAAAGACTCGGACTAAAAGTAGAACACACTGGGGTCAAAACACACTGGTTCACACATTAAGCCATTTTCAATGGCCCAGCAGATCATTTCTAATTTTATTCTATATAAACAACCTATGATCTTTCAGTTTTCATAGTCATGGGCCTAGTGATCTTGAAGCAATAGGGCTAAATTAAATGGCTACCTCTAAATTAATGCTTGTTTTGTGGCTACCCAAAGAGGAGAAAATCTGACATGAAAGGATATTTTTGACTATTTTGAGGACCAGAAGAACTTGGTATTTCTCTAGGAGATTTTCCTCTAATCTCTGTTTATAACGTGGAGATAGAGTGAGAAATTATTTTCTCAACATTCAGTCACTGTTAGAGGTGAGAGTGGTGTGTGTCCTTTTAGTTGCTTAGCTCTCCATAAGACACTGTCATTTAGTTGCTTAGCTCTCCATAAGACACTGTCATTTAGTTGCTTAGCTCTCCATAAGACACTGTCATTTAGTTGCTTAGCTCTCCATAAGACACTGTCATAGGTGTAATACTAGAGGTATCTGGTGAGTGTTGTATGTGGAAACACTGAAGGAGGATTGATAATGTAGCTTCGGGTGTATTCACCCAAAAGCTGCTCCGTGTTTTCTTCATGTTCTAATTACTTCTTCAGGTTGGGATGCGTTTTCTATTTGTATATGCAAATGTAACTTCATTTATAGGTATAAATCAAATCTGTATAAATAATAAAATACAGTCTGTAGCTAATGTTCATGCTTCCCAGATCTGTTTGGACTGCCAACACTTTCTTAAAATTCCTAAAAGAATTGTGTAGATGACTGTGAAACCAAATGTGATATAATAATAATAATAATAATAATAATAATAATAATAATAAACTTAAAAATTCAAATACTCTGAGGAAAAGGCCATTTATAAAATCAGGCGACACATTCTGAGAGAGGACAGGAAGATGAAGTTTAATGTCCCAGTTTTGGCACAGAGTTGGATGGTAGAACAGTCCACAGCATAATCTCCCAGTTTTTCTGCCCAGCCCCTGGAATGGGAAAGTATCCCTTAATAGAAGAGTGAGCTGACAAGGTAAATCTCTATTTCAAGGGTCAAAATAAATAGTTTCTGGGAAGCCAAACATCTATTTTTAAAAAGCCACACCTGGAGAGAATGGGATGTCTTGCTTGGGATGTCTAGGTGGGGATGTCTAGCTTGGGGTGTCTTGGTGGTTTTCCATCCAGAGCCTCTATGATTATGCATTGCAGGTGCTGGTGCTTGGTTTTTAGGGGGAGAAATACAAGTCATGAAAGACCAGAGGAGGCTTCTAGGCCGCAGCAGCAGGAGACAGTAGACTACCAGTGAGACTAGCCGGTGTGCCCCAGCTAAGGAATTTGAAAGTTCTGTTGTTCGACATTCTGGATGTTTGCTCTAATTTTAATGAATTACCCCATAATCAGAGAAAGCGTAAGCCAAGGTGATAGCAAAAACAGCCACCTCTGGACTATTAGACTAAGAGCCAGGGGAAAAACCTGTAGACACTATGCACTGCTTTTCATCTCAGCCCTCGAAATTTCACAGTACTGAGCAAAGGCAATTTATATTGGTATGATAGAAAGAACTTTTAAATTCTTATTGGGTTAATTTGGTAATGATGACAAGTCATGAGTTTCTGGTCTATTTCCTAGATTCTCAAGTCTTTTATAATTGTTTTTATTAGAGGAGTAATATTCCAAGTTTGCTTTTTCCCTAAGTGATTGGCTTCATCATTCAATCAAGTAATTTATAATGGAATAATCAAAATAATCTACCCTCACTAAATCAGATAATTCTTCGTAAACACAAAAAATGTAGGTACTTTCAAAGGGGGCCAATAATTCCCTTGAAAATATAAGCACATGTTTTTGACTCAATTCTTGCTTGGTATTTTACGATTTTAATTCAGAAAAATAGAATTTAAAAATATTTAAATTCATGAACTCAATTTACAAACTTAGTCGATCATTTGCAAATGTCACAAAGTTTTATTTTGTTCATTTCTAAGTAATAACTGTGATTAAAGAAAGGGTTAAAGTCTAGGCAGGGAGAGATAGGAGGCCCCTGACTCCTCTGACTAGGCTCACACAGAGGGCTACGTGACCAGGTTCACAGAAATCCAAATCATAACCACACTGAGATACCACCTTACACCAGTTAGAATGGCAAAAATGGACAGGGAAAGAAACAACAAATGTTGGAGAGGTTGTGGAGAAAGGGGAACCCTCTTACACTGTTGGTGGGAATGCAAGTTGGTACAGCCACTTTGGAAAACAGTGTGGAGGTGCCTCAAAAATTTAAAAATAGAGCTACCCTATGACCCAACAATTGCACTCCTGGGTATTTACCCCAAAGACACAGATGTAGTGAAAAGAAGGGCCATATGCACCCCAATGTTCATAGCAGCAATGTCCGCAATAGCCCAACTGTGGAAAGAGCAGAGATGCCCTTCGACAGATGAATGGAGAAAGAAGATGTGGTCCATATATACAATGGAATATTACTCAGCCATCAGAAAAGATGAATACCCAATTTTTACATCAACATGGATGGGACTGGAGGAGATTATGCTAAGTGAAATAAGTCAAGCAGAGAAAGTCAATTATCATATGGCTTCACTTATTTGTGGAACATAAGGAATAGCATGGAGGACATTAGGAGAAGGAAGGGAAAAATGGGGGGAGGGAATTGGAGGGAGAGATGAACCATGAGAGACTATGGACTCTGAGAAACAAGCAGGGTTTTAGAGGGGAGGGGGGAGGGGGGATTGTTTAGCCCAGTGATGGGTATTAAGGAGGGCACGTACTGCATGGAGCACTGGGTGTTATACGAAAACAATGGATTGTGGATCACCACATCAAAAACCAATGATGTATTGTGTGGTGACTAACATAACATAATAAAATTTAAAAATAAATAAATAAAAATAAAAAGAATTATTTTTATGGAAGAAAAATTGTAGACAAATTTTGACATCTGTACCTCAGAATTATGACTGTTTAAATATGGATTTTACCTCAGCCATCAAAAAATACCTAAAAACTTTACATATAAATGTGCTTTGCTGCATTATTTTTTCATCTTTTAGTTTAGTTTGTGTTTGAATAGAGAAACAAGGTAACGGACAAGTATTGGTTTGAGTTCCTCTTTGCTATTTTTTCTTGGAAATTATGTCCTCTTGTCTTTGAGGAACTCTATTTCTCTATTTTCCAGGCACCTTGAATCCCTTCCCTCATAGCAACAGAGACAACCACGGATCCAGATCTGAACTTTATGTTTTGGTAAAAAGTTGGTATGAGGGGTAGACATGTGACCCAAATAAGACAAAAAAAAACCCCAAACATATATATACATATATATATGACACAATTGGCTTGAAAATTACCATTCACACACTCACACACACATGAATAGTTGAAAATAGTATTTGTGTACTTAGCTTCTCTCCAAAATTATGTATATAAGTTTTTTTTGTTTTTTTTTTTTGTCACCTAGAGAAGAATATTTTGTGAGGCTGGAAGTTCCCAAGAAGTTTGTGTCCCTTTAAAGTATTTCAATTTTAAAAGAGGCTTATTTCTCTATCTCTCTCTCTGCCTCCTCTCCTCCTCCTCCTCTCTTTCTCCAGGGACCCTGAACAGGGCGAGGGTCAGGAAAGGCAGGATCTTGGGAGAACAAGGCATCCGCTTTATTTCAAGCCCTAGCCTAGACAAATGGACATATACCTCTGAAGGCAGAGCGCCGGTTTACCCAACTCTTTTGCCAAAGAGGGGCCAGGTGGGGTGACTGGTACAACCACCTGTCAACCTAAAATTGCCAGAAGGCAATAAGTAAGCAAAAGTATTTATTTGGGATCAAAGAATTGCAATTCAGGGTACAGAGGTTTGGGTAGCAACCCAAATAGTGTCCACTAGGAAGCAAAAGTCAGGGTTTTTAAAGGCAAAAAAGGGATGCTTATATACATTGTTCACAAAGAATTTTGATTGGTATTGGCAGCAGAAAACCAACATTGACTAAACATAATTGGTAACTAAGGCTTTCACTGAGCAAAAGTCCATTATTGTAGCAAGTTGCAGATGTTCGTGCAGAGTCCTTGGAGTATTTGCTGCTTGGCCCAGTGCAAAAGTTCATGGTTCCACTTGAGGAGAACAGTGAGGACATGCATAAGGCCCACCTCCTTCATGGCCTCTCACTTCAATTTTAAAACCCCTTGACGTAAATGACTCCACTTTATTTCACCTTTCAAGAAGAAGAAAGAAAAAAAAGAAAGAAAGAAAGAAGAAAGGAAGAAAGAAGAAAAAAGAAAGAGAAAGAAAGAAGAAAGAAAAAGAAAGAAAGAAAGAAGAAAAAAGAAAGAAAGAAGAAAGAAAAGAAAGAAAAAGAAAGAAAAAAGAAAGAAAGAAGAAAGAAAGAAGAAAGAAAGAAGAAAAAAATAAAGAGAAAGAGAAGAAAGAAAAGAAAGAAAGAGAAAGAAAGAAAGAAGAAAAAAAGAAAGAAAGAAGAAAGAAAAGAAAGAAAAAGAAAGAAGAAAGAAAGAAGAAAAAATAAAGAGAAAGAGAAGAAAGAGAAGAAAGAAAGAAAAAAGAAAGAAAGAAAGAAAAAGAGAAAAGAAAGAAAGAAAGAAAGAAAAGAAAGAAAGAAAGAAGAAAGAAGGAAAGAAAAGAAAGAAAGTAAAGAAAGAAAGAAAGAAAGAAAGAAAGAAAGAAAGAAAGAAAGAAAGAAAGAAAGAAAGAAAGATATCTGGGAGCCCTGTTTGCTGGAGAAGCCCAGGAACCCCATCAGGCAGTAAGTCCAAATTGAGTCTGTCACTAATTTGCAGCTCCTGCCTGGAGCGATATTCAAGTGGGCGTGGCTGGGATGGAGTCTCACGCACCCTGTGGCTGGGGGTTAGCGCCACAGGCCTGGGACATCTAGGCTGCCCAAGGGCTACTAAATGGGTGCTTAATGCACATGCACATGCTGCAACGTTAGTTTAGCCAGGGACCTGTAACAGGGCAAAGGTCAGGAGAAGCTTGGTCACAAGAGGCTTGGGAAGAAGGCATCTACCTAATTCCAAACTCTAACCTAGAAAAGTGTGCATATTCCCCATGAGGGCAGTGCTGGAGAATGCTGGACTGCCTGGCCAGGGAAGGGCTGGGGTCCTGGCTGGGGTATCTTTTATATTAAATTTCCAGTTCTATTGAATGTATCTATTGACTTCTAATGGCTGGGATAAGTTCTTGGGCATGCACTGAAAAGTTTATTGAAGTTGGGGTAAAATTTGTTTTTTGGGTAAACTTCTGATTACTGGAAATCTTCATTTCAAAATACAAGATACATCTCCTGTCTTCAATCTCCTTGGGCCAGGGCTGTTAACAACCAGCAATAATAAGCTTTTTTAAAAAAATTGCAATACTTTATTTCTTAGGGAAGTTTTATTTTTTTTTAAAGATTTTATTTATTTATTTGAGAGGGAGAGCACAGGCGGGGGTGGGGGGTGGGGAGGGTATAGGGAAAGGGAGAGGTAGACTCCCCACTGAGTCGGGAGCCTGAGGCAGGGCTCGATCCCAGGACCCCGAGATCATGACCTGAGCCAAAGGCAGACATTTAACCAACTGAGCCACCCGGGCGCCCCTTAGAGAAGTTTTAATTGTGTAGGTTAATCTGGAGCAATCGACACAATGAGCAGCACCAGGCAGGATCAGCAGAGAAGGCAGTCACAAACCTAATGAAGCTGGACAGCCAGGTTCTTGTCTCACAGAGTCAAAGAATGAATCTCACACACAAAGGATAGTGAGTAAAGTGACAGAAGTTTTTAAGCATGGATACAGAAAAAGCTCTCAGGAGTGAGAGGGGTCCTGACAGGGTTGCCACTGAGGGCTTTTAGGGTTGGTCTTTTATAGAAAGCTAACCAGGGAACTTAATCATTTTGACTTCTCTACTGACAGCACCTTTGTGTAAGCAGGACTAGTGATAACATGTTTAATGGGTTACTTCTTTTTAGGGTCTGGTTATTTTCTGTTGACTACAGGAGACTGTCATAAATAAGACTTCGTCCTCATCCTTTGTCCTTCGTCCTCGGACACCTAGGGCAGGTGGTCTGGTGTGTTCCCTTATCTCTGGTTTCCTTACACCTCCGTATTTTTGGGATTTCTGTGAGCCTGATCATGGAGGCCCCTATCTATCTCTCCCTACCTAGCCCCACCTGCCCCTTTCTCACCATAAGGTGGAGGACGTTGCAGAGGGGACAGGAAATGAACAGAGGAATAAGAAATGGCCATGAGGGCTGCCTGAAGATTATCCTTCGACTCCATTTCCCTCTCTCCACCCCTGGAAAGAACATGAAGAATGATATTGTGGACTGAGAGGCCAGCATGGACAAGAGAAAGGATGTTGGCATGATTTACAGAGGCTGTCCACTGGCCCAATATCAAGCTTTAGAACAATTTCAGGTCTTTCACTTCCCTGCATCCCAGGAGCTCCTGTCCTCATCTCCACTTGTTCCTCCCTGCCCTGTCTCTCTGCACATACTACACACCCCCCAGATCACTTCTCATTGCCTGTGTCATCTTGCACTTTCCTATCACTCTCAATTTGCTCAGAATCTCCCCTGTTCAAGGATTCTTTGCCCATTCTCGCCTCTAATCATGCTCTTCTTAGGAGTTAGGCCCAAATCCAACTGTTGCATCAAAATCTTCTTTGTTTCCATATCCTCTCTTCCACTACCAGTTGTTCTTACTTCTTCTGCAGGGAGTGTCAACCTTTTGCATAGTTTCGGACTTGACTAATTTAGGGAACTTCAGTGTTGTGTAAAACACATTACCAGATATTGTTAAGCAACAGAAAAGTCCTGCTACAGCAGAATGTTTTGGGTTTTATCATCATGTGGGCCCAAGAGCAGGGCATATATGCATTATACATGCTTGTAAATCATTCAAGCAAGGTCAAAACACTGCCTGTTTAGCAGAATAGCATTTTGACTTCGCCACAGGTTAGCTATAAAAACAGAAAATTTCTATTCCCCTTAGAATTAACACACACATACACACACACTCACACACACACACTCCTTCAGAATTATCTGCCCCCTTTCTCACTTCCCCTCAAATTTACTGAAATGGAGAAATTCACTTATTCGCAAAGAATGGTTTGGATTATGGTTGGGAAGAAGAGATTTTGATTCAACTCATTTTAGTAATGACTTATTCAAGTAGACTCTGGGCTTAGTATTGAGCTAAGCACTAAATGTTGTTAACAGTGTCAATGGTCCTTTCCCTCAGTTCACAATTTAATTTGTGAAACATGCCAAAAACACTGCCATGGAAAGTAGTCTTCGACTTCCATATGGTTGAGTTAAAGACAACATACACTTTCAAATGTTTTAAGTTAAATAATTTATATTGTCTTTTGTATATAGAATCCACAGTGGGAACTTACCTGTGAATGAAAACCTCTGGAACTATTACCACATCATGTCAAAATATAAGAAGTAAAAAAACAAAACAAAACAAAAACCAAACCTCTCCACCTAAAAACGTGTTGAGTTTTGGGACTTAAATTAACAACATATATTAGTTCATCTTTAGGGGGATGGAGAAAAAAAATGGTATCATATTAGACACCCACAACTGCCCCCTATTCTTTCCTTGTCTTGTTAATTCAAATCGCTTTAAAGTCATATGTGTAGTCAACAAAGAATATGGCTTTTCATTGTAACAGCTAACATTAATTTTTCACTTATTTTGTTCCAACCAAATATTTTAGTACCTTTACACTTATTGATTTATTTTTTCTTACAATAACCCTACAAATCAGGAGTTTTGGTATCCCAATTTTATAAGAAGGGAGAGAAATTAATTAACTTGCCTATACTGATAATATGTGCCAGGGTTGGAAATAAAATCTAAGAAGCCTCATTTAAAAACATATGCTTTTGGTGTGCCTGGGTGGATCATTCAGTTAAGCATCCAACTCTTGATTTTAGCTCAGGTCATGATCTCTGGGTTGTGGGATTAAGCCCCACATGGGGCTCCATGCTCAGCTCTGACCCTCCCCGACTTGTGAGGGCTTTCTCTCTCTCTTTAAAATGAATAAATAAATCTTTAAAAAAAATAGACGGCTATGCATCCTTGAGTCTTCTGTCTTTTAAAAAAGTAAAATAAAAAAAAATATGCTCTTTATAATTCATTTAAAACCCATCTGAGATTTTATTAGACAGCCCTCTAATGAGTATCACAAAACTTTTCTTTTTCTTTAAGATTATTTATTTATTTATTCAACAGAGAGAGAGAGAAAGAGAGAGAGATCCCAAGTAGGCAGAGCAGCAGGCAGAGGGAGAGGGAGAAGCAGGCTCCCCACTGAGCAGGGAGCCTGATGTTGGGCTCGATACCCAGGACCCTGGGATCATGACCTGAGCCGAAGGCAGAGGCTTAACCAACTGAGCCACCCAGGTGCCCCTCACAAAACTTTTCATGACTAGTTCTGTAAAGGTTTTCAGAATGTGCTACTACTACTACTTACATATGTCCAGAAGCTTCTGAAACGGGTCATGTCATTACATTATTATTATTATTTATTTACATTATTATTAATTAATTAATTAATTTATTTATTTATTTTGCTTCAAGGCAACACTGTGCTTAGGCCATTCAAAATCAACCAACAGAGTTAGTGAAGTTGCACAAGTAATTTCATAGCCCAAATAAGACACCATTAAAAATGGTTCCAAAGGGGCGCCTGGGTGGCTCAGTTGGTTAAGCGACTGCCTTCGGCTCAGGTCATGATCCTGGAGTCCTGGGATCGAGTCCCGCATCGGGCTCCCTGTTCAGCAGGGAGTCTGCTTCTCCCTCTGACCCTCCCCCCTCTCATGCTCTCTCTATCTCATTCTCTCTCTCAAATAAATAAATAAAATCTTTAAAAAAAAAAAATGGTTCCAAAAATATGATGTTCCAAAAATATGATGACACACTGAAATTTAGTATGGACTTCCTTTCTCTACCAACACAAACCTGCAGACCTATGAAAACACTGAAGTATCCAAAAAGCTACAAAAATATATTCATTTATGTTTTTATTATATCCTGATCCAGCTAGAGGGAAGGGTTAGCATTTAGAACATAGGATCAATCTTCAACAGCTGAAAAGCAGCCCTTTTACTAAGAAAGGAAACAGGATACTGAAAAAATGTATCCTCACCAGCGCTGTGAATTGTGCAAGACTGTTGAACCACAGATCTGTACCTCTGAAACAAATAACGCAATATATGTTAAGAAAAAAAAAAGAAGAAGAAGAAGATAGCAGGAGGGGAAGAATGAAAGGGGGGAAATCGGAGGGGGAGATGAACCATGAGAGACTATGGACTCTGAAAAACAAACTGAGGGTTCTAGAGGGGAGGGGGTGGGAAGAGGGTTAGCCTGGTGATGGGTATTGAAGAGGGTACGTACTGCATGGAGCACTGGGTGTTATACGCAAACAATGAATCATGGAACACTACATCAAAAACTAATGATGTAATGTATGGTGATTAACATAACAATAAAAGATTTTTTAAAAAGTATCCTCATCAGAGAATACCAGTACATTTATAAAATATCACTACAGCAGCTTGTGACTCAATCACTAATTTCATTATATACTTGTATTTCCAAAAACATTTAAAAAAAAAGATGTTCTCAGAACCATGAATATTTCATTTTAAACCCATTTGGCTAGCAGACATGACACATACCTGAAACATCCTTATTTGAGATAAGGAACAAAAGAAAGAGAAACATAGCAAGCAATTTTTAGTTCCAGCTTCATGTCAGTACTGGTTAATCTATGACAGGTGCCTAAATCACAAAACTTGTTAGCTTAAAATATTTTAGAAAAAAATCTTTCCTTAAGAATTTAATTGAGGGGGCACCTGGGTGGCTCAGTAGATTGAGCATCCAACTCTTGGTTTCAGCTCAGGTCGTGATCTCATGAGTCGTGGGATCAAGCCTTGTGTTGGGTTCCATGCTCAGCATGGCGGAGTCTGCTTGAAGATGTTCTCTCTCTGCCCCTCTCCCCTTTCTCTCTCTCAAATAAATAAATAAATCTAAGAAAAAAGAATTAAATTGAGAAAGAGACATCAGCAGGATGACAGAATAGGAGGTTTTTTATCCCTTCACAGAAACACTAATTTGACAGCCATCCACATATAAAAACACCTTCACAAGAGTTATAGAATCTGGGTGAGAGATTACAGCAACTGGAGGACACATGGAAATAAGAAATGATGCACTGATGGGAGTACGAAGGACAGTCTCACTTTGTACACATCAGCCCTCCCCATGCCCAGGGAGTGTGTATCCAGAGAAACCCCCTCCACCTGGGAGCTCTCTCATGGAGGAAGGAGAGAGGAGAACATCTGACTTTGTCATGAACTCTGGTGTTGGGCTGCCTCCATTCCAATGAGTCCCCATGGATGCAGCCTCCTGACCTACTTCCACAGACCCAGGCTCCAGCCTGCTGTCATGGACCCAGGTGCCAGGCTCACCCAAATAGTAGTAAAGAGGGCATTGATGGTCCATGGTGTGATCTGGCAATAGATATGCAAAACATCACCCCTGGGTACTCATAATCAACCACTTAAAAAAGCAAAAACCATAAGAGACTCTTAACAATAGGGAACAAACCAAGGTTTGCTGGAGGGGAGGTGGGTGGGAGGATGGGGTAACTGGGTGACGGACATTGAGGAGGACACTTGTAATGAGTACTGGGTGTTATATGCAAGTGATGAATCACTAAATTCTACCCCTGAAACTATACCACACTATATGTTAACTAATTAGAATTTAAATAAAATCTTGAAAGAAAAAAAAGCAAGAAGCTGGGTGACTACGATACTTTCAAACATTTTTGGCAAACTAACAGATAATAATGACACTGGCTGGTTTGTTTCTACTGGACAAAGTTGGGAAAGAAAACCATTAGCTCAGGGATTTGAACTCCCAGCTGAAGCTGCATAAATGATCTAAAAACTTTATGTATGTCATGAAAGACACCCTTATATCCCCTAGCTATAGGGTTGGGATTGCTGAAAATCAAACCTAGAATCTCATCCTATGATCATTTGAATTACTACAGAAATTGAACTCCCAGTCTCATGGAGTATCTACTTTAAAGTGCGAGTATTAACTGGGGAGGAATGGGGTCCTGAAAGTTGGAATGGGGACATGTGGGAAGATCCTGATGATGCTGGGGATATTGAGCCTCTAAATTCTGATGAGTCTTTTTTGACACTGGAAGAGATCTCCCCATTCCCAAAAGGAGCAGCCTTTCACCGCCAGTGGGAGTAGCCCCTCTACCCCCTTCTGAGAAGATTATCACTGCAATGCTGAGGAAACTTCATGGACTCCCTGTCTTGCTCAGCAAGACAATTCTGAATATCCTCAGGAGCTCCCTTTTGTTCCCCTTTACTTCTAAACTTATAACAAGACTCAAGTCCCAGAAGGCCCCAAAAGGTGGATGTACAAAGTGTGACCCATGAGGAGGTGAGCTATACTTCAAAAGAACTACTTGAGTTTTCTGATTTATACAGACAGAAATCTGGGGAACATGTGTGGGAATGAATACTAAGGATGTGGGATTTCACCATTAGGTGAAAGGAACATGAATTTGGGTCAGGCCAAATTTGTTAATATGAGCTCACTCAGCAGAGATTCTGCATCTAATATTGCAGCTTGGGGTGTTAGAAAGGGCTCTAACAATTTGGTTGGTTGACTAAAACATGAACAAAAAATGGCCCATCATGAGCAAGTTAGAAATACTAGAACTGCTTTGGTTTAATGTAAAGAAAGAGATTGAAAAGCTGAAGGAGATTGGAATGTTAGAGTGGATTTGTTATTTAAAACCTACTCACCCACACTGGGAGGGTCCAGAAGGCATACCTTTCACCATGAGAAATCAATTTGTGAGGGAAACCCCCAGCATCTTTGAAGAACTCTGAAATCACTCTTCTCTGTGGACTAGGCTTACTTACAGTAGGAACTGCAGTCACTGAATTGGGAAACCTAGATGCAATGGAGGTAATTGGATCCCAGGTGGCAGCAGCCAAGGCAGTATTTAACTGCAAAGGCAAGATGACTGTGGTTACTATAATGGATAGCAGAGCCAAGCCAGCCATCAGAATACTCTGACTTACGTGGACCTGTGGCATTGGCCAATTACTTATGGTGTTCCCAGAAATGAAATAGATAGGAAGGCTACTACATCCTCATTTGATCAGTATAAGCAGAAAAGTTCTAGATCAAGTGAACAAAAGTCTAACCTGAACCACGAAACATAGAGCCATGTTTCTCAGTCTATTCTCAGATGTAAGCCAGTTTACACAACCAGAATGAAGGGGAGGCTGGGTCTCCATGAGGAAGGATTTTGGTACACTGACTAAAATTTATACTGTTGATCTTTTCCCCAACCTTCCTCAATGAGACCTACAGCCTTTTACTAGGTTAACTGTGCATTGCACAAAAGGAAATAATCAGAACTTTCAAAGACTATTGGGCGCTGGCTTGGGACTAATTCCAGGAGACTCAAGATGTCCCTGTCGCCCACCTATCAGAGTGGCAGCTTATGGAGGTCAGGTGATCAATGGAGTCTAGCTCAGAGCCCTCTCACAGTGGGCTTGGTGGGTCTCCAAACACATCCAACGGTTATTTTCCTTTTCTAGAATATACAATTGGAATAGATATACTCAGCAGCTGACAGAATCCCCACATATGTTCCCAGACTTGTGGAGTGAGTGCTATTACAGTGGGGAAAGCCCAAATGGAAGCTACTAGAAGTGCCTGTACCTAGGAAATAGTAAACCAAAAGCAATATCACATTCGGAGGAAATGCAGAGATTAGGGCCACCCATCATCAAGAAATGGAAAATTGCAGGGGTGGTAATTCTCATTTCATTCTTCCTATTTGGCCTGTGAAGATGTATGGGTCTTAGAGAAAGACTGTAGGTTATTGTAACCATCTGGTGATGAGTAGTCCAATTGCCGTTGCTGTACCAGATGTAGTTTCATTGTTTCAGCAAATTCAGTACATCCCCTGGTACCTGGTACGCAGCTATTGATCTGGCAAATGCCTTTTTCTCCATTCCTGTCGATAAGACCAATCACAAGCAATCTGCTTTCAGCTGGCAAAGCCAGTGATACACTTTCATTGTTCTACCTCAGGGCCATATCAATTCTCAAGGCCCATGTCATAATTTAGTTTGCAGAAATATTGATTACCTTTCCTTTCCACATGGTCTATTACATTAATGACATTATGTGGACCGGACCTAATGCGCAAGAAGTAGCAATTACTCGATTTATTGGTAAGACATCTGTGTGTCAGAGAGTTTGACAAGTTTCAGACAAAATTTGACAAAAATTCAGGGGCCTTCTTTCTCAGTGAAATTTCTAGGGACCCATTGGTGTAAGGCATATTAAAATATCTCTTTTGAGATAAGATTACTCATTGCATATGGCCTTTCCTACAACCAAAAAAGAGGCAGAAGGCTTAGTGGGCCTCTCTGCATTTTGGAAGCAATGTATTCCTCATCTGGGTCTGTTACTCTGGCCTGTTTATTTTTGGCTAAAAAATAAAGATTTGAGTGTTGTCTGTATTTTGTATTTAAAGCCATGTACAAAGATAAAGACTTCAAGAGAAAATATGTAATAAAAAGTGCAAAGAATATGTTAAAACTCTGAGGCACACCATTTGAAGGGCCAAAAAAGGAGAATGCAAAATAATTAAAAAAAAGAAAATGAAAGAAAACCAGTAAAGAGTGATAAAAAAAGAAGAGAAAGGTAGGAGAGATTCACAGATTGTTTGATCAATAATGCTTTATAAAATTAGGTAAATGTACTCCTGACACCAATAGACATGGGTTTGCCAATCTGGAAATCATTGATGTCATTTGAAAGCACAGTTCCAGTCTAGTGATAAAGGCTGAATACAAAATTGGTATGCAAATGAGTAAAATAATATTGAGAAGTAGAGACAGCAATAAAGTGTTTTCCAGATTCTTGACTCTAAGGCTTTACCTACCTTTCATCTGAAATATCCCTGAAACTAATCTTGTATCCCCATGTAATGCACTTATGTTATTACTGAGGTTTTTAGTCTATGTTAACCTCTATTCTTTTGACTAAGTATAGACATTTTGTAACCAATAACAAAAAGCCAGGAGATACATCATCATTTTACTAAGTTCGGATTTCAACTGAGTGAGTCCTATAAACTTTTAAGCAAATACTTTCTAAACAAATAACCATCCTCACTTCTATTGAATAAATGGAATCATGGAATGATATGTAGTAACTCCCATTCTGTAAATTCTATAGTAATGTAGTAAAGTGGGAAAAAGACAGAACATTGAATCATAAGACATATCTTGGCTTCATTGTGTATTAAATACAATCTTAGGCATAAAACCTAAATTGTGAAACTCAATTTCTTCCCTTTAACTGTGAGAATGATTATGATAATCTATGCAAATCATAAGATTCATGTAAGACTTACAAGAAGAAAATACCTAAAACTTCATTTTTAATGTCACATGCTATACAAATGAAATCTTTTCATTAATATCACCTGCTACTCCACCCTTTGATGTAATGCTTAAAAATTACAACATGCATAGAATTCTAGCAATAAAGGTGTAAAATTAGAGGTAGTTCCTAGTTTTGCATTATACATGAAGCTAAACTTCACATTCAAACTAAATGAGAAAATTAAAATATTAGAGAAAATGCAACATTAAGCATTTCTTTTCAAAGAACACCATAGAAAATAATTAATACATGATTGATAAACTGGGAGAATGTATGTTTAATGTTTAAAAATACAGAGTGTGGGGATTTTTGTCCATTTAATTTACTGTTGTACTACAGAACTTTTTCAGATCTTATTTCTTATTGTTGCAGGTCCTCAGCAAAGTTCAGAAACTTCACTTCTTATGCTTCCATCCTTAGTTGTGATTTAAATTTCAAGTTGGCCTTGTAATTACCTTTCTCATCAGTAATTCTTCACACTTGTCTTCTTCCACCTTTTCCTTTTATTCTATTCTTTATGAAAATAGGAAGGATAGTCTTGATTTAAGGCAAAGGCTAAGGTCTAAAATGAAAGCTAATTATGGGAAATACATTTTTCTACTTTCCCTGAGATCAGTTTTGTTCTGTCACTTCACTAAAACTTAGTATCATTAAAAAATTCTATCATCACCCAACTCCTTAGAAAAAATTATTTTTTCTTATGCTGAAAAACTTTTCCAAGCTCTGCTAAAGCAGTCATGAATAGGATAGAATCCTTGGATTTTATATCTATGTGAAGCCCATGACTCTTAACATAGGACTAAGGAGTGTACAGTAGAAGATGCTACTTAAGAAATGTAGAGTAAAATGTATGAATTGCAATAGTTGTAAAGTAAGAAATGAAGATTATAAATATAGCTTTTAGGGAACAGCTGTGCAAAAGTTTTCTGTAAAATATATCCATGGTAGAATATTTGATCTATTGAGAATGAGATGTTAAATAGAAAACTTAATATAAGTATTTCTAATCTGTAAAAAAAAAAAAAGAAAAAGAAAACTGTTCTTTCCAATCTTTTATATTAAAATTTTGCATTTTTAATACCCCAAAGAAAATTTATTTTGTCCACTTACTGTATTTGAAAGCAATACAAATTCATTTGCGAAAATTTGTTTTCATATTCCCCTTTAATCTAGCCTTAAATATTCATTCTTCTCTCTGCTTATTCTAAATTGTATGCATACTGTAAGGGAATTTCCTCAGACAAAATGAAGGTATTTGGTGTGAGAAAAAGATTGAGTCATCAAAGACATCCTCTGTGCTAAGTCCCCCAAATTTCACAATACCTTGAGTCAGTGTCTTTCTTCTGTCTTCAAAACCATTCTTTGAGAAACAAGTATTTCTAAAGGACTCTACTAGATCTGAGTAAGGCAAACATATAGCAAACATTTTCTGGACTGAACTTAAATGCATGTTCTATATTTCTCATTCTTAAGAATTCAAATAATAACAACAAAATTGTATCTACGTATTTGTTTGTAATCAACAAACAGCTTGCCTGAATTGGGATGGTTGGAAGGTAGATATGTAAAATTAAAATATTTAAAAATCTTCTTTCTTTATTTAAAATTAAAAATGAAGTATAGTAAAGTTTTTTTTCTATCTATTGCTATTGCAAGAGATCATCACTCTGTATCTTTTCTCAAACATTAATTAATAATGTGACTTAAGTTTATTTTGATTGGCCACATGACTTTGATATGTTCCACTAACATTAAATCACCTTCACTAGGTTTGGAAGGATGATTAGGAATTAATCAGGCAAATATAAAGTATAGTATTAAAGTTGCAAGGAGCAGCATAGGCAAAGGCTTGGAGGTAAGATATCCATTTGGTGGGCTTTAGGAAAGTAAGCATGATAGGAACTTATTTTATGAAGGAGTGTGGTACATAATAGCACTGGGGATTTGTTTCTTTCCATATGATTGAGAGCTTTATATGCCAGATATGCAGGATGCTCTGGGAGAGGAGACAAAAGGATGGAAGACAACAAAACTATTTTTTTAAGTTTATTTTTTTAGTAATCTCTACACCCAATATGGGGCTCAAACTCACAACCCTAAAATCAAGAGTCACATGCTCTTCAAATGAGCTAGCCCAGCACCCTAAAATCAAAACTATATTACACTAGAGTTGTATATAAGGTGGAAAATAGGGAATACCTGAAAAGATTACGGAGGTGTGAGTTATCTCAGACTGATGGTTTCCTATGCAAATAGCATAAAGACATAAGAGTAAGAGGATCCTGTGTCCAGATCATGGACATTTATATAATTTAATATGCTTGGGCATAGTTCTATGTGTATCGATGTCATGGTACTCCTTATAAAACTTGCTAAAAATTAAGCTATATCTAATGAAATACATTAATTAGGGATTTAAAATTTTCTGATTTTTTAAAGAAAGATTAATCTAATAAATGGGAGTTAGGATAGAGGAAACATGCAAAACTGCATTATTAATGGTGAGAGATGATTAGGACTTAGAATAAGCTAAAGTGGAGAATGTGATAAGATACACAAGAATAGAATAAAGTTCCTAAATTAGATATTATTTGGCTTGCTACAGGAGGGGGTAAAATTGAGGTAGGAAACAATGCTTCTTATATTTTTACACTGAAAAAATAAGAGTTGGTATAATAAACTTGTCTTTATTTAGTTTGGTGCTCCTTTGGATTAACCAGAGAAAACTGTTTAATTAGGTAGATAAAAAGCTTGCTCTGGATGTTAGGAGAGAGGACTGCTTGAGATAATGATGTGAGCTTCATCCCCACTTAAATAAATGTTAATATATTTGGCATATTAAGAAAATAGCACTTGTAAAAAGAAGAAAGTCTAAATAGAACTTCAAGGAAAGACTGGAGAGAGAGAGAGGGAGAAGTCCAAAGACATAGAAAAGTAGTCAGTAAAGCAGTATGACTACCATGAGTGAGGTTAAAAATGAGAATTTCAAAGAGACATGAGTTATCTGTAGTTATCCATAGTGTGAAATGCTCTAGGATTGAAAATTGCTTACTTAATTGGCAATTTTATGATCACTGGTGATCTTAAGTATGACTGAAGTTCCCTTACTGTTACTTTTAAGAATTTTACAATTTTTAGTTAGCTTTTAATATTTTTCAGATTATTATGACTAGAGTAGCCAGTTATTACTAGAAACTGAAAGTGTCTTTAGAAACTTTCAGTTTTTTAATTTTATTTATTTGTTTATTTTTTTTTAAAGATTTTATTTATTTATTTGACAGAGAGAGACACAGCGAGAGAGGGAGCACAAGTGGGGGCAGTGGGAGAGGGAGAAGCAGGCTTCCCGTCGAGCAGGGAGCCCGATGTGGGGCTGGATCCCAGAACCTTGGGATCATGACCTGAGCCGAAGGCAGACGCTTAACGACTGAGCCACCCAGGCACCCCAGAAACTTTCAGTTTTTTTAAAGCACGTTTTTCATGAATATTATTTTCAAGGGTGATACTGTGGTTTATAATAAATATATATTTTGGTCTTCCATCTACAGTTTCTGGCTTACAGCTCCTAAATTCCTTGGAATTTCTTAGGTGATAAATGCAACGGAACATCTTTTGTTAAAACATTTGGTCTCTTGTCCTCACTTCCTGAAATCAAGTCACCTCAGAGCCCGAAATGGGTGTCTGTTATTCATAACAAGTTTCTTTCAACCAGGACTTGCAAGACAGAGGTTATGTTAATGAAGTGATTTTTGGAAATCCCCTGGGCTGGGGAGTGGGGGAGGGGAGCAGTGGTTGCCAGGGGAACCAACTGGTGAAATGAGGGTTAGAACTTTCAGTCCCACCCCATGATTTCCGGGGAGGGTGACAGGCTGGAGGTTGAATCTACCTATGGTCAGTGATTTAATCAAGTATGCCTAAGCAGTGAAATCTCTGTAAAAACCCAAAAAGAAAGAGTTCGAGAACTTCCAGGTTGGTAAATCAGAAAGCTTCCACCTGCCACTGTGCCTGGCCCTAAATACCAAATGCCACAGGAATAGAAGATCATTTTTCGGGACCTCGCCATATGTATCTCTTCATCTGGCTGTTGACCGGTATCCTTTAATGTCCTTTGTAATAAACTGGTATCTAGTAAGTAAACTGATTTCCTGAGTTCTGTGAACCACTCTAGCAAGTTAATGGAACCCAAGAAAGGGATCCAGGCAACCTTTGATTTACAGCAAGTCAATCAGAAGCATAGGTAACAACCCGGGCTTGCAATTAGCATCTGGATTGGAGGCAATCTTGTGGGACTGAGCCCTTAATCTATGGTATCTGACACTATCTCAGGGCAGATAGTGTCAGAATTGAGTTGAATTGTAGGACACCCACCTGGTATCCAATTGCTTGGTGGTATGGGGAAAAACCCACCACATTATAATTGGTGAGCAAAATTGCAAGAAATATGTTGGATTTTTTGTGGTTATTGCTATTCTGAAGGGCACTTCAGTAGTCCTAAAGATAATAGTGTTTTGTTCTATCACAAGTCTTGTAGTAGAATCAATTCTATGAACATATTTCTTAATAAGAAATTATCCTAGCAGGACTAGAATGAAGCACATGTGGTAATAATATCTTAGTCTTTTATGATTCTGAAAGATTGCATTTGCAAATGCAGCAGAATCAAATTTCTACAGGAAAAAAATAATGTGTGAAAACATATCTTTCTATAATTTGACTTAACTTTCAAGCCCTACCTCCTCTAAAATACCCAGAAAATTCAATCATGCCAATTTGCCAGATAAAATATATCTTGGTATCTTACCTCCCACTGGCAAATATTCAGTAAATTCACAATTCTCTCATTTTTTTGTTGTGATCTATCTCACCAGGGAGATACAATCAAATACTCTATTTTAATATCACTTAAAATAATTCTTGTCTGGGTGCTTATGCTGCAGAACTGGTATATGTTTAAGATTATTTACTTCAATTTGGTCCTTTTTTTTTAGAAATTGCCTTTTTAATTTTGACATATAAAATATTTATAGGTCTAAAGTCAAAACTATAATGCAAATCTAGCTTTCATTATAATCTCCTATCCCTTTCCTTCATTTTTATTAGTTGTGGTTTGTCCTATAATTATTTCTTTTAAAAAAATCTAAAACAAGTACCCATACGTATGTGTGTATGTATGTCTGTATTTAAATTGTAGTCCTCTCCACACTTTCCTAAGCAAAAAGTTACATACTATAAACATTGTTCTCCTTCTTGCTGTTTTCATTATAATAATATCTCTTGAAAATAACCTCACACCACATAAGCGATGGGCTCTTCCTCATTGCTTTTAAGTGACGTATTACTTCATTGTATGAATTTACAAAGTTTGTTCAACTAGTCAGCTATTGATGCACATTTGAGTTACTGCTACTTTTCTTACTACAGAGAACCAACAATGCTGTTACGCATAGCCTTACGCATACAGTCTTTTTTTTGTTGTTGTTCGTCACTCTACTTTGCTTATAATTTCCTAAAAGTAGAATTTCAGGGTCAAAGAGTAAATGCATATGTCATTTTGCAAGATTCGCACTGGGAGTTTCATCATCTTTCAGTTCCCCCAGTTGTGTGTGAGTTCCCTGTTTCCCCCACAATCTCACCAGTGGAATATTTGTCACACTCAGAATACTTGTTATTTGCATTTTTCTTATTAAGGGCTTGAATGAATTTTTTCATATGTAAAACTTAATTTTAGTGAATGAAAGTATTTTCGTCATAAGAGTAAGAGAGAGGATTAGGCTAGATCATAAATTCCTTAAGTATCAACCTTATCCTGAGAAAGCCTTCATAGATTTCTCATTGATAAGAGTATGTAATGGTCTGGAGAAAAAGGATAAGATGAATACAAAACAGAGCACACCTCAGATGTTGACTTTTTTTTTTTTAGATGTTGACTTTTATTTATTATTTGAACTTATTTTTTTAAATATCAGAAATAACACGTTTACTCTAGGAAATTCTAGGAAATACATGCGATATTAACGAAAGCTAGTCTGCTTCCTAGCCAGAATCAGCATTGAATTACATATGAAAAGAATTCAATTTTCTTACTTTTTTTTTAGTTTAATGTATTTTAATAACAAATTTACAGGAACAGCACAGAAGACAGACAACATTAAAAATACGTACTTGCATGTAGGACAAGTCAGTTAGAAAAGTATAGTGAATAGACAGAATCTGCTGCATGATAAAAATGCCTCAAACACCATTTAGTTGCTGTCAGTAAGAAATTTACTTGTTTCAAAAAACTCCAAATGTTGGCATTGTCCAGAAAAATTTAACAGGTTTATTTATGATTGTTATAAAGTTGAACTGCTGAAATGTGTTCACTGAAACATTTTGACTTGCATTAATGCTTTATGTGCCCACATTTATATTAAAAATTCACACACAAATGAAAATGGAAAAACTGCCGATACCTGATTTCTGTCCCCTATATTCCCACTTTTAATCATATACTTAGGTACCTTTTTACCCCATGGGGGGGGGAATATATAACGTTCAGAACTACCAATAACAGGAAGAAGAGAAATTTTTTCTTTTTTTTTTTAAGAATGAAATGTTTTCCATCATAGTGGATTTTTAAGCATGTTTTCCAGTAAAAAACTAATTTTATGGATGTTTTCCAGAATATATATTTTGACTGCACTTCATTTATTGATGAATCTGAGAGGAGTAATATTTTTACAAATTTGAAATTTCTATCCAAGAATAAGTTACATTACTCTTTTTGTTCAAGTCATTTTAATATCTTTTACTATAGTTTTAAATCTTCATCATTTCGTATTCACTATTAATTTTTTCATATGAGTTTTATATATTTGTTGTTATGTTGGTAAATACCTTTTCTCTCATTAGAACAGTTTGTTATTCTAAGACTTTTTTTACTTGTATATAATAAACAATATGTCTTGGCTATTTGTCATGAGAGTGGCCAACTTGATAATATTATGTCATAACTTTCAGCCATTTTTTTCAACATTGTATTTTCTACATTTCACAATTAATATTTTATCTTTTATAATCAGTTGTCGCTAATCTTTTAATTTTTCTCTGTTTCACTTGCTAGCCTTCTGGGACAGTGTTAAATAATAATGGTGATAAACTCATTTTGGTGAACACAAAATACATAGAATCACTATTTTGTTTCATTTTGGTGGTAATTTTACATATATAATCATTAACATATTAAGGAAATAATCTACCATTCTAATTCACTTAGTTTTCCCCTTTTTCTCCTCTTCCACCACCTTCTCTTGCTTCTTCTTAAATCAGAAGTAGCTATTTAAGTCTATCAAAATTTTTCCCTTATCTGTGAGGATACCAGATATAATTATCCAGAAAGACATACTTAGGAAATGAATAGAGGCTAATCCAGTAAAACATGGAGAGGAAGTATGATTATGGAGTAAATGTTAGAAGTCCTCAGTTGCCTAAGTTTCCAGGAACATGAAATTTATATGAAGTTTGTAGTAGCACAAAGAATGAATGCTACTAAAAAGAAAGCTAAAGAGAAATCAAGTAGTTTTTAAGCAAAAAACACTGAAGCATTTTTTTTTTTAAGATTTATTTATTTATTTGAGAGAGCGAGAATGAGAGAGAGTACATGAGAGGGGGGAGGGTCAGAGGGAGAAGCAGGCTCCTCGCTGAGCCGGGAGCCCGATGCGGGACTCCAGGATCATGACCTGAGCCGAAGGCAGTTGCTTAACCAACTGAGCCACCCAGGCGCCCCAACACTGAAGCATTTTTAACCAAGTTGCATAACATCTGAGTTAAAAGTAAATAAGAAATGATTTTTTACTAATATCTTATAGGTGCGCGCTGAACAGCTTGAGGGAAGAGACAAGGTCATTATTTCTATATCCAGTATCCTATACAAACATAATAGCAAAATTAAGGTAGATATTAATTGAATTTAAAAATTGCTATAATTTACAGGATTCAACGGAGGTACTCAAATTATGCAGTTACAAATTGTATTGGAAGCACAGATAGTTCTTGTTTTCCATGGTTCCCATAGCACAGATTTCAGTGATCATGGTTCACTTAAATAACACCAGTCCCCCAACAACATAGTTCAGTTTTCATTTACTACAATATATTGTGAGTAATTGCATAAAGTACAAACATTCCTGCTACATAAGTAACAGATGCTCATTATGATAAATGACCACTCTTGTCTCTTCTTTCAAGGTCTGTCCATGATTGGTCACTGAGAATCTCTTATTCCATTTACATATTGTTAGTAAAGCATACAGTTGTTTTTCCTCTTTGCTTCTCAGTTGTGGAGATACTTTAGACAAGATAATTTAAATTCTAAAGCACTTCCACTGATTCTCGTAGGGTCTTGAGATAAAATGTGAAAATTTGTTATACCACCAAATACAACTTCATTAATCTAAGGAGTTGTTTAAGCTTTTAAAACCTTGTAGACTATTGAATGGAGCACTGGGTGTTACATGCAAACAATGAATCATGGAACACTACATCAAAAACTAATGATGTAATGGGTGGTGATTAACATAACATAATAAAAAAACACAAAAAACCTTGTAGACTATTGATACTCCAACTGGAGATTATGCAATTTCTTTAGCTGAGTTTTAGAAGAAATAGTATAGAAAGTGTAAGCTGAAAATACTCAAACATCTTGGCAGGAGGTAACAGAATATCCTTATAATAGACAAGAGCTTTTTCCACACCATGCAAATGACTTTGCAGAATGTGAATTGAATTGAAACAGAGTTAAAGACAAAACAGCTGTCAATGATACTTCAATAACAAAAAAATTTTTTAAAAATTAAAAGATAATAAAAAAGAAGAAATAGCTGACCATGAGAAAATTGATACAACCATCATTTCAGAGTCTCGGAGGACTCTGAAATTCCTGAAAAACTGAGGAACTTCCTGAAGACAATTTTCTTGGCACAAATGAGGAAAGGAGTTGTGCTGGAGGAGATGAAGCTGCCTTCAGGAAGTGATGCCAGCAAAAAACTTCACATTAAAGGAACTGTTGGAAATCTTTCATGTCTTTGACATCACAAAGGCTAAACAGTTAAAAGCTGATCCTAACTTAGAAAGAAGTAGGACAAGTTGCCAAGGCATGGAAAAGATGTTCAACCTGTATCGTAAGTTCTGTCACAAAAAGGAGTTGTAGCACTCCTCTTGCTGCTCTTGATAAATGAGAGAAACCACTTTAATCCTCAATGTTTCTAATATTTTAAATTAAAACATACCACATAATATTATTTTACTTTTTTTTCACTTCCCTACACATTTAACCAATGGCAAGAAGTTTTTAATGTTTTGACAAAAAAAAGTTTTAAATGTCATAAAACAATCAAAAATGTTTCTCTTGGATTCTGAGATCGATTGTCCAAAGTTTCAGCTTACATGGTCATCTTTATCTTGTACGCTATTACAGTAAACTAGGAGTGTTTGCATTTAGCTACAATTAAAAATTTGATCTAGCTACTTTATTTTCACAAATGATAACTACTAGGGTTATTAGATTTTCCAATCATTTCATTTTCTTTGAAAGTTACATGTTTCCAGCAGTTGACATATTTATTGGGGTCACACCTGTAACCAAAAAAAAAAAAAAAAATGAATTGTGTGCTTTAGTTTGAAAAATAAACAATTACCTAAGAGTCCAATCTATTATTGCCAAAACTTATTCTTTTCTTGTCAGATTATTTTAGTTAAAAGAGACCAAAGTGAAAATAACTATGGTGATTCACCAGAACCCTCAACTGTCTAGGGCCCAAAGCTACCTCTGGGTCTTTCCTTGACAATTCCACCCAAGAGGTCGTTGAAAAATCTGGGTATGCCCAGGACACTTCAGATTCATGCCCGGTGTCTTAATGCAATTATCAATAGTGATTCCTTTTATTCTCAAAGTGTTCAGGTTTGGACAACAAATCATATAGTTATGGTGATTCCCATTCTATTTTGTATCACACAGGGTAATATCCTTGACCCTGATTTGACTTTGTCTTTGTACCTTCTCTCCATTCCTTAGGGCCTTAGGAAAGCGTAGACTAGGAGTGTGAAAAGAAGGACAGGGAAGCATAACAGAGTTTCTGAATTTCTACCTTCTGGGCTCTCAAATCCATGAACTCCTTCTATATTGAACAGGTATTTTGCTGAAAAAGAACTGCCTGAGCTACAGGCAAATGCTCTCAGAAATATTTTACCTTCTTTTGATACATTTTGACCACATATGGAGGATGGCTGTCAGAGAGACATCTTCAAAATTAACATACTGGATTTCCTTTATCATTGACAAGAAGCAAGTGACAGGTTAACTCACATGTCACAATGCAAAATTTTAAAACCCTTTCTTCTTCCTGATTTCTGTTCTTGAGAGAACAATTCAGATCCATCCAGGGGAAAGGTGATGGAAGACATTTAAAGAACAGCTATAAATGAACAAACCAAAAAACATCAGTTACTGCTCCTTTGTACCAATGGGAGCTAATTCAAATGCTACAGAATCAGATTCATATCATCAAAATTCCACTCAATAATCATTTCATTTCTTGTTTCCTTGTCCCCTTTCCCTCAGTGGAATTTTAAAACCTTTATTCTTCTCAAGCTTCCTTTTAACACCCTCACACTCTAACATTGAGCAGATGATAGGCAACAAGAGAAGTCATCAGATGAGCTAAGTCCCCATTCCTCCAGACACCACCATGCCTGTAGAGGCAGAGGTTCCACATTGACTGTGGAGTGGGTTCCCATTCATTTAGGACTAGCCTTTCCAATGAGGCCCTCCACTCTTTTCCAATTTACCTATCTCTATCCTACTCTTTAAATCTTTCCCTCTTTGTTGGGCCCTACTCTTCCTGGTACTGTAAATTTTTCTTGAGATATAAAAGATAGCTTATCTTCCATTAACTTTCAAGATGCTTAAGAGAAAATCTGGAGTTTAAACTTGATTTTATTGTTTCTTTGTCCTTTGGATTTCAAGCCATTTCTAACTATCTCCTTTGAGCACTGTCTTTTATTTTTTTTGGTATATGTAACATAATAATTGCAGTTTAATAATTTGTTAATTACTGATTTATTGTCTTGATTCACCTTAGATTATAAGCTTCTCTAAGATTTATAAGGGTATGGATTTTTGTTATATCCTCAGCATGTAGTCCATGCTGTAGACCTGAGTAAACACTTAAGCCATATTTTTTTGAATAATAATGTTATCAGTATGTAACCCATATTACTTCATTTGTAACATTCTTGCCAGAGTTGTTTTTTAATTGTCAACTAACTTTTTACTTTTAAACATATCTTGGGCTTTGCAGGTAGGCAAACCAGGCTTTGAGACTTCGGTCTGCTACTTATTCATGTGACCTTAAGAAATTTACTTATCCTCTATGAACTTCAGTTTCCTAACCTGAAATTTAGATATAATGGAACTGATATTGCAGATTGTTTTGTGCTTAAATAAAACATCTTTTCCAGTTTGTGACTTATAGTAGGCATGTAATAAATAAGATTTGTCATTACCTGTATGTATTATTTAGCCTCCTGGAGGTGTTTTCAGTGTTAATTACATTATTCTTGAAACTCTTCTCTCCATTAGCTCCCATGGCATCACACCTTCTATTGTTCCCCTTCTTTCTTTACTCACTTATTCTTAAACACCTGTGCTAGTTTTCCTAATTTCCTGCCCCATTTATAGTGTGGATATCTAGGATTCTATCCTTTGGCTTCTTCTTTTCTTAATCTACTAATTTATTTTGGATATTATCGCCTAATCTATAGATCAAAACTTACCAGGCTCAAATTCCCCTTGTACATAGTAAAAGTACATAGTAATCGTTAGTAAATATTTGATAATGACTGTTTAATAAAATTATGTGTGGGCAAATTTTTAAAATCTTCAATACAGTCATCTCCCATTCAGCTCCAACCCCAAAGGCATTTTATGTCCATGTCATTCTCACAAGCACCATAAATTTGACCTATTAAAATTTACACTTAATATCAGTCCCAAACACAAAAATACCATACGTATAACTGATCATTTTTTCTTGTGAATAAATTCAAGACAAAAAACTTAAATTCTCATAGTCTGCTCTTTCCTTCATACCTCATCTCTAATTAGGTTGTGGCATGAAACAATTTTATTTTTTCTTAATTCCTTAACTGTTTTTTAACTGTTTCTCTTGATTCAGATGTCTCTTTTCTCAAAAACGTAAATTAGCAAAATAATATGCTAAAATCATGAAAAATCTCCTCTATGACATTCTAAGTACTCCCTTTGCCTACAGAAAAAAAACCCCCAATTTTTAAAAAAATCAAGATATTGAAAAACTTGTACTTCAGCCAGGCTTAAGGTGTTTTCAGTATCATAAATGGATATACAATAATGAGCAAGACATGTTTTCTATCTCCAAGGAGCTAAAACTCTAGCAGAACACACACACACTCATAGCTGTTAACTAAAAATGTAATGCTGTGGGAATATGAAAGAGAAAGACATTAATTGAGTTTCGTGTGATGGAAGCAAAATTTTAAAGAAGCAATGAGGCTGAAACTTGAAAACTGAATTGGATTAATCGAGTTCAAAAGAGACAGAATAATAATTCAGGTAATATAACTATAAAGGGCAAAAATCACAGAGGCATGAACCACATTCAAGTAAATGCTAATGACAAAATCTGGTTGGTTGAAGCATGCTATATATACATTAAACAAACATATTGTGCTGGATTGTAAGGGTTTTAGCATTCTACAGTTGGAAATTGGTATTTTTTTCTACACTCAAATATTAAGAAAAGCAACAGCAAAATAATCATGAGCATTGCAGTACATTTACCTGATTTGTTTCTTTGCATTTTAACTAATAACATTAATTAGGGTAGTGATATGTGACGATAAGATAGGTCATATGCAGGATTGTGCCAAGTACATTATGGCTGAGAGTATAATTTTTCATCAGTGGACAACAACTCTAAGGGACAAGAGAATGCCATGATTTAATTTGTATCAATGGCCAATTAAAATATGCCTCACAGCTGGAAATAAATCATTGCTCTCTCCTTTCTGATTCTACAAGAACCAGAAAACACAGGGAATAAGAAATACCAAGGAAATAAAGTTCCTTAGCTTACCTGTTGTGATAGGTCTCATGGACTGATCACTCTTAAAATTGTACATACTTGCCATTTGAACCTGTGATAGCAGAATTCCCCAATAACTCTGCTCAAACGGGGGGGGGGGGCAAAAGTAAAGGGCATGAAGGCTATTTATTAGGAATAGCCAAGGACTAAGGTTGTCACCCAAATTCTCCTTACTTGTATCTTAACAATACTAAAAACTTTCTGTAGATGTCCCCCAAATCATAACACAGACCTGGGTTTGGTTGCAATTTGTCTTATTGCCCATATTCATCTGGTCATGACATTGGCTTCCATTTCCATACCACATACATGACTCCGAACATGAGTGAAATCTGACATCTGGAAAACACATGAGGAAGGTCTTTAAAGATACAATACTGATACACACATAAGCATAATATGTATGCACAGATATACTATAAATTAGCATATATATCAGAATTTACAGCCATTTGCATTACCTATTGAAATGACTAACCAACGTTACATATTGAGTGTTATGAATGCTTGTAATATGAGAGAAGGAAGAGAATGGGATCTGAAAGGGAATGGCTATTTTATTATAAAACTGTATCAACTCAAAGGAATCTTATAATGCACATCGATAGCCATTGTATTACAATTATTATATAAATTATTCATTGCCACTGAATTAAAATGGAAATTATAATTAATTTGTGAGATATATATATATATATATATATATATATATATGTAAGCTTTTTGTAAATTCCGGTGATATGGTCAGAGGCTTTCTAAAGAGTGATCTGGAAACAGTGTGAGGATGTGTTTAATGGAAGAAGCTTGGAAGGCTGGAACTAGGAAGTTACTGAAATATGGGTAAGAGGTGATGAGAATGTGACCGTATCACTTCTCCATTAAAAAAAAATAAAATAAATAATGAAATGGAATGGGATTTGGATCTGGAATAATCTGAAGACAGAAGGAAAATCATAGTTGAGAGGAAGAAAAATGATGAAGGGATTATTAAAAGCACTCAGAGAAAACTTCAATATGTTTGGATTGCTGCAACAAGACTATAGTCTATCTCTAGTTTGCTAATTTTTTTTTTTTTTTTTACAGAAACCTTATCACCTCCTTGTTTCCAGTGATCTTTCTATCAGACTCTGCTTTAAGTGGTCCAATATTTTTCTGCAGCTTTCAGGGGAAAATTCAAACCCTCCCCATTATCTATGGGAACACTCATGACACTCCAATCTTATCTATTAGTTCACTTAGCTTCCTGTCAGCCATTCACTTTGAATACCTTGAATTTTCTGAGCACCCCATGCTATCCGTCACCAATTTTATCCCAATATGCTTCCACTCCCAGCATTGAATATTACACCCCCACCCAATCTCAATTGTTTCTTCCAACTATATTGTTTCTTGCATTACATATTTATGTTTACGGACACTTATTACACTGAATTGTAATTTTCTGTTTAGTTGTCTGCTTCTATCATACCATGAGTTACTCAAGACAAGGGATAATTATTACTGTTGTGCATAAGACTTAATATTCTTGAAGGTCTCCCAAGTGTTGACACATAGTGTGAAGTTTCTTTCTTTCTTCTTTCTTTCTTTCTTTCTTTTTCTTTCTTTCTTTTTTTTTCTCTTTCTTTCTTTCTTTCCTTCTCTTTCTTTTCCTTCCTTCCCTCCT